>NW_019173712.1:0-297014 GCF_001646965.1 Fonsecaea nubica | reverse complement strand
GGGCGTCATTTGCGTCGGTGCAGAGGGGGTCTGTGGGAGGGGGGAGGGGTGTTGGACTTCGCGAGAGTTGTTCTCAACCAGTTAGCCATGCATAATTACAATGCAGGTTACAGGTCAATTTTAGACATTCACCCAGACTAAACTCGAACTAAACTCAGAACCGAGCTTGGAATACAAGCTGGGGAGTGCATGGGGAGGCGTAATTTTGTGTTCCGGAGGGTACGGGCTGCCTCCTCCGGTAATCAATCCATACAAGCTATGCCTAGTATGCCCACCTAGATACCTTGGTATGCAGAGTGATGAGGACAACCTGAGTTCCTTGTCACCGTACTGGACAATGCTACCCTTGCATCACGTCTGTTCAGCCTGACAGTTTCACTGCATCAGAATGCCGCGGGGGCCAATCTCGACTCGTTTCTTCAATTCCTCGGGACTGACCCCGTTTCGTAGCTTCTCGATCATCTCTTCTGGGTCGAAGTCGGTGCCAATTGGGTTCTCTTCGAAATACTTGGACATCATAAACTGTGTCGCTTCCGCAGAAGTCTCGAAGTTGTCAACTTGAGTCTCAATCTGGTTGCCGTCCGGGTCGGCGTAGTATATGCTAGTCGTCGGTCCGTGATTGACGCTCCATATTGGTAAGATGCCTAATTCTTTTCGTTGTCGATAGGCTTCGAGGAGGTCCTCCAGAGTGTCGAAAGAGAAGGCCGTATGCTCCAATCCACAGGCCTTGGGATTTCTCGGTGCGGTTCCCGGAATGCCAGCGATGGCAATGCGATGGTGTTCATCGTCGTACGAGAGGAAAGACAGAAAATCGTTTTCAAAGGCGGCACTGGCCCCTAGGAAGTCCTTGTAGAATTGTACCATCTTTTGGAAGTTGTCAGCATTGGTGCGAAGGACGACGTGGGCGAACTTGGTCGGCCTCCTGACGACAGGCTTTGATGCCATGTTTCGAGGCTGCTTGTCCACGAAGTTGCTGTTTTGAAAGACAGTTGTTGACAAATGTGTCGAGTCAAACCAGCTTGAACGGGCTCCGTCAGCCTTGATAAAACATATCTGGCCGCGCGTGGGACTTCGATCTTCGGCCGGAGGCAATAGTCCAGCACCCTCGCTCCCCGGAATACTGACATACACCGTCCAAATGTATCCAACCCCGGACTCGGAAGGGCCTCCGAGCCAATGAAGCCATCCGGGGAGGGGCACTCCTCCTCACACGGGGAGACACTCTGGGGGATCGACCCGAGTCAGCCAGAGGAGAATCGCTGCCGGGCTATAAGTGTACATGAATGCATCACGGTGCTATGTAGTGTCCACGTACTTCATCCTTAGCAACGAAGACCCTTTTTGCGTCACTCTACGCAGTATGGGTCAGCAACTTACCCCTATTGTGCTCGCTACAATCGTAGTGGGCATCGTCTTCTATGGCATATACAGGATCCTCCAAGTTGGCAAGCGACCCGCAGACCTTCCTCCCGGCCCTCCCACGATACCAATCCTAGGGAACATTCACCAGGTAAGACTCCTCAAGAGCGGCATACGTGGTGCAATTAGTGACTGAGCATGGTCATAGATCCCGACCGAGCGACCTCATCTCCAGTTTCAGAAATGGGCGCAAGAATACGGGTCAGTAGCCCAGCCCAACTCTGTCTTCGCCCTTTGGACTCTCACTGACGAGCGAAAAGCCCCATTTACTCCCTCATGCTTGGGACCCAGACCATGATTGTTCTTTCGTCACCAAAAACCGTGAAGGACCTCTTGCACAACAGGAGTGCCATCTACTCTTCGAGACCGGACATGTACCTCGCACACGACGTGGCCAGCAACTGTCAGCGATTCGTGACCATGGTCAGCACCTTGCAGCCAACCTGAGGCGAGACTGGAATCAGGAATGCTAATTGCCGTGCAGAAATATGGTCCCATGTGGCGCCTCGTCCACAAAATGATGCACAATACACTCAACATCAAGACCGCTGTCGCCTACATCCCCTACCAAGATCTTGAGAATAAACAGATGCTGCTGGGCCTTCTTGAGCGGCCGGACGACTTTGTCCTACACCTCCGACGATACACCAGCTCACTGACGACCCAGATGGTCTATGGCTTCCGCACCATCAGTACCGAAGATCCGCGGATGCTTCAATTTTTCAGGGTGAGCTCCCTCCGAGGTTGTCCCAGTGCAAGTCTTGTTTTTGTGCTAATCTACATGACTCCCAGGGCTTTGAGAAATGGGGTAAGATAGCTGCCAGCGCCAGCGCTCAGATCATGGACTGCTTCCCTATCCTTCGCAAACTTCCCAGCCCGGTCAACCCGGAGTACAGGAGTGCCAGAAAACTGTACGAAGATGAGCGAAAGCTTTACACGTCTCATTGGATGGATGTCAAGGACCGAATTCTGCGTGGAACCAGTCTAGTATGTCAATTCTTGATGTAGAAAGTCTGTCTGAACCCGTATACTGACTACAAGTGACTTTCCCCCCAGCCATGTTTCAGTGTCGATGTCTTCCTGTCCCAACAGACAGAGAAATTTACCGACGAACAAGCTGCATACATCTCCGGCTCGCTTCTCGAAGGAGGCTCCGACACTACTTCGGGGACACTAGTGGGATTCATTCAGGCCATGTTGATGTTTCCCGAGACGCAGAAGGCTGCACAGGAGGAAATTGATCGGGTCGTGGGCCCTGATCGGATGCCGGTCATGGATGACGCTCCCAACTGTACGTATATTCGCTCTTGTGTCAAAGAAACTATCCGGTGGATGCCAACCATTATCTTGGGGTCTCCCCACGCTGTGATCCAAGAGGACCACTACATGGGTTACAGGATTCCCAATGGCGCTTCTGTCGTCAACAACAACTGGTGAGTTTGTCGAGGGCCCCAATCGACCTTCCCCTTTCTCCTACCATGAGACCTTTGTAGTGTGACTGACCGACACCAAACAGGACGCTCAACATGGACCCCGAGCGCAACCCAAATCCTCGCAAGTTCGACCCGTCGCGCTTCATCAACGACTCCCAGACCGAATTCCAGTCCGCGACCAACCCCGACGAGAACCAGCGTCAGAACTGGATCTTCGGCAACGGCCGCCGCATGTGTCAAGGGATGCACATTGCCGAGCGCTCGCTGTTTCTCGCCACCGCGCGCATCGTCTGGGCGTTCAACATTGACAAGCCGATCGGACCGGACGGGAAGCCCGTCGAGGCCGACATCGACGACCTCGTCGGCGGGACCACGGTGCAGCCCAACGACTTCCGCATAGCCATGACTCCGCGCAGCGAGAAGAAGGCAGACATGATCAGACAGGCGTGGCGGAACTGCGAGGAAGAGCTCCTCGACCCCGTCACAAAGCAGTGGAAGAAGGTGCCAGAGGGTATGAAGTTTGGGAAATACGTTCCCGAGAAGAATGTCATGGCTTGATTTGGGGTTCTTGTAGAGCAGACGCTCAAGTCTACATTGCGTTTGGAAGGGGGAAAGATTGGATGGTGCTGGCCGAATCGTGGCCGACTCACGGAGACGCACAATCAAAGGATATATACTTTCTGTTATGCTTGATCGAGAGACACTCGACTGATACTCGAATGGACTGCTCAAGGCTACACGACTAACTGAGCAACACAAAGTGACGTGTTGAATCCAACCCTTTCCCAAAAGAGAAAACCAATGCATTCTGAGATACGCCATCTATCTAGTCCTTCTACAACTTTGGCGTTGAGTTCGAACTCGCCATCTCTTGCTTGTAAAGCTCCCGTAGATGTCTCTTCAGGTACTTCCCACTGGCCGTCTTGGGCAGGGCCGGCACAAAGACAACGCCCCCACCCAGCTGTTTGTATTTGGCCAGACGGGCCGCAACAAACTGTTTCACTCCGTCTTCGTTCAGGGTCTCGCTGACGTCTTGTCGGTCCGCTTTTCGTACAATGTATGCGCGAGGTAGCTCGCCGTCGACCGGATCAGAGGATGGCACACCGATCACGGCGGCGTCAGCGATTAGGGGATGCGACATGAGCACGGCTTCGAGCTCGGGAGGCGCAACTTGGAAGCCGCGGACCTTGATTAGTTCCTGTATTTCGCGCCCCACGGGGTAGATGTTAGACAGAGACAAGTGTTGTAACTTGTATTTTGGAGCCCGTGAGGTTGGAAAGGGACCAAGACAGGGTGTATAGGAGAAGGAAAGGGGAAACTGTATATATACCTTTTTCCGATCCACGATATACCACTTCTTGGTCGTCTGGTCGCAGTACGCCACGTCGCCAGTGCGAAACCATCCTGCAGAGAATGAGGACGAGTTTGCCTCCGGATTGTCAAGGTATCCCTTGATCACTGTCGGTCCACGGATCCAGATCTCTCCTGTCTGGTTGTAAGCCTTGACCTCGTGTCCATCATCGTCAACGAGCCTTTTGAGGGATGTCAGTTCGAATTGGAGAGTGTACACCTCTGGAGACCTCTTCAAACTCACTTGACCTCAAGGTTTGGCAGAAAATAGCCGATGCTTCCATCTGTGTCAGCAGCGGGCCATGGGTGGCAGGCGCCGATGCAGCTGATCTCGGTCATGCCGTAGCAAGGGTTGATACAGCCATCCGGATGCATCAGAGCCGTAAATCGCTGTTGGGATAGTAGGTCGATTTTGGCGCCGCCCGTCATGCCCGATCGCAGGCTTCTCAGCGAGTACTTGGCCGCCAGGGGTGACTGCAGGATCGAGACGATGACAGGCGGCACCACGAACAACTCGGTCACCTGATACTGTTCGGTGAAGCGGAGGAAATCCTCGAGCTGGAATCGGGCCATCACATAGGCGATGTGGCCAGAGCGAAGGGGCGTGATGTGGGCCATTATGGCCATCGCGGCGTGGAAGAAGGGGAGACAGAGGATTCGCTTGACCTAGGATGGGGGGCATGTTAGCCTTGAGATACAGAGACTGGGCCTGAAAGACCGGGGGAAAACTTGCTCTGTAGGGCTTTTGTACTTGCTCGTGGAGCAGTGTGTGCTGGGTGACCAGGTTGTGATGCGAGAGACAAGCAGCTTTGGGGAGACCCGTGGTTCCTGAACTGAACAGGATACAAGCGGGTGTAGACTGTGCGGTTGCCATGTCGTCGAACCGTATCCAATCCTGCTCACCATGTTGTAGCAGGGTTTGCCATGATGCCGAAGAACCCTCCCCTGGTGACAGAGAATCAAACCTGAGCACGTCTTCCTGGGATATGTTGCAAGATCTGGCGGCGGACAGGATCCCATCGTACAGCTCCGGCTGTGCTATGACGAGCTTGCTCTTGGACGTCTTCAAATGGTGCTGCAGTTCGTATTCTGTGTAGCCGGGGTTTGTCCCAGTCCAGGTGAATCCTGCACCGATAAGGGCTAGACAAATGCAGGAATAGTATAACTGCCCATGAAGCCCTTAGCAAACATGCCGTTTACAGAGAAGATGCCGTAGATTTGTGCCAGGGGAACCCACATTGTTGAACGCGTGGATACAGACGCAGTCGCCTCTCTCCAGTTTCCGGGACCGGAACCCGGCGATGAGGTGCCTTATCAGAGTCTTAGCCTGCCTCGAGCTGATGGAACGGCTTGGGTCGACGGGGTCAATGTAGATCTGGGGACGCAGGTGAGTTATGCGGAGCTTCGAGTGAGTGATGGCTCAATGCTCACCGGTTCATCTTGTGAATACTTGACATTGTCAAAGATCCACGAGAGAAGGTCTTTTGCCGGTATGTCCACCGTCTTTGTTGGCTGGAAAAACACCTCCTGGTCCATTTCCATATCTCGTCACGTTATTGAGGATGGAAAGGCTGGAAACATGGAAGAAGTCGTTAGCTTTGAGATTGCCGGGTCTTTTAATACTCTTACGGTCCACGATCTCAAGACGAAACAGGACCGGCTTTTCGCAAAAATACGACGTAGAGAGATCGGTGTGTTGTATTTTTAACACACGAGCCATGAAGTTCTGACAAGCGCGAGGACGTGCTCGGGCCGATGCTATCCACTGATCACCGAGGGTGTATGTACTTGTGGCGCTCGAATAGTAAGCGGGTGAGGAAGATTATCTACATGCTTGATCTCTGGCTAGGTTACGGCGAGATGGCGTTCAGTTCTTTGATACACGCATTCACGAACCCTGGCCACTGTTCTTCGAATACTCAGCAGCTGGCTGATCTGCATAGCACTGCAATATCGGGCCAGGAGCCTAGGATGGAACCATGGGTTGAAAGGGGGAGATGACTCGTCTAGCTTTCCCTCTCTTTCTGCATGCATACAAATCGGAATCAGGGCCGGGGATTGACGGATTGCCCTGTCTCTAGCTGTAATAGCTCATTCCACCTCGCTCCTCGTCCCATATCTCCCAAGTACTTCTGGTAGAAGACGTAGGGGATACCAAAAGCCCTCCTTCATTCGGTGTGTCTAATGATATACCATCCAACAATCAATACTCCCATGTCCAGCTTCCCTGTAGAGATGGTCTAGGATAGAGTGTTTGTTTTGGGATCCGCGTTGATCACTTCGTGCTCCGAAAATACCGGTTCTTGCTTCGAGGCTTTCTCGAGAGAAGCATCGTCGGCAAGAGGTGCCAGCTCTTCGACCACCACATCTCCAAAGGCCTTGCTGATCTGCTCTAACGTGAGTCCTTTGGTCTACAGTGTCTCAGTTAGTGATTCGAGTTTCCGTTTTCATTGGTAGAAGGGTATGTTACCTCTGGGAAGAAGAACTGGACGACCAGTGCCATCACGGTGGTGAAGCAGATGAAGACGAGGTAGAATTTCCTGGGTGGGTGTGGTTGTCAGTTCTCCGCCGTTCAGGTCTCTATTCCTCCTCAATGGCACACTGGAGACGAAACATACCATTTTATGTTCTCAAAGGCTATTGCAGCAGCGCCATTCAGGATCGCCGACCAGATCTGGACGGCGGACAGCGAGACACCCACCCCCGATGCTCTCCACGCGGCAGGGAAAATTTCAGCCGAGTACACAAACGACGGACATTCAACCCCTGCCGCGAAACTTGGTACGGCGTCAGCGTCGTTCCCTAATCGGGAAGCTTTCCAACTCACAAGCACACAAAGAGGAAGATGAAGAAGGTGGCTGCGGAATTCGCAGAGTCATTGTCTGAGCCGGAGTATAACGCACTCAAAATGACCGACATGACAAGGCAGAATAAGCAGCCCAAAAGTCCATACACTGTAAGCTTGGTCAGTGGCTGTGAAGGGATCACTCATGAAAGGAACCTACCAAGCTGGTGAACGCGGCCAATCTTGTCGGTGAGTATGCCACCAAATAGGTTGAAGATCATCAAGAGGAGCGTCCAGACACCAGCGAGGATGCCTTGAAGGAACGGGCTGAAGCCCAATCCACCATATATGACGGACGAGTATGCTGACGACTGTTCAGTTCACCATATCGACATTCGACACAGAATTAACACCCCAACTTACTCAGAATCACAATAGAACCGCTGGACTGCGACGCCGTGTTGACCAAGAACCCAAAAATGAAGCGCTTGCGCATGTGGGGATCCTTGAGACCTTCCCAGACGGTCCGCTTGCGCTCTGCTTCGAGGTCGAGCTGTGCCTTGATGTTCTGAAACTCGCGGTGTGCATACGAATGGGAGGGGTCGGATTTGTCCTGATGAAGTCGTACCAGAGTCTGCTCTGCCTCCTTGACATGGCCGTTCAGGTATACTAAGTCGAGTCAGGTCTCTTGCGCCGCAGACAGGAAGAAGCAAACCCACGCCAACGGGGGCTCTCCGGGAGGAGAGGTATGATGCATAGCAAAGCCAGAGGAGAGGCACACTGGATGGCGAGCGGCACGCGCCAGCCAGCCTGGCCGTTCACATGGAAGAATGCCACGCCGATCCATTGTGCGACAGTAAAGCCTGCCCCCACGATCCCCGCGTGGAGTCCTACAAGAAAGCCTCTGTTATGTGCAGGGGCGACTTCGGCTTGGTACAGTGGGCAGCCAGGGAGGAAGTGGCCGATTCCGATACCAGTGACGATGCGCGCCACACACATCATGGCGTTGTGTACCGCGCCAGCTTGCAATGCTCCCCCCACGATGACAAAGACAGATCCCACGCCTAGCGGAATGCGTCGACCGAATCTCGAGGAAGAAAGTGGATAGAGGCAACACCCGATGACGCCTCCCACGTACAGCAAGGCGCTGAATGCCGCGACAAGACTGTTTGTGTGAGACACGCCGGGTCCTTCGAGAGCGAGGTCCAAGTATTCGTAGAACTCGACGTGGCTAAAGATGTTGGCCATGATGGACGCACAGTAGCCGTAGCTGAAGCTGCCCAGCGTGACGGCCAGGACGACCTGGACCGAGTCAGTTGATAGCAACTCAAGAGGAAACGACTAGAGTGGCAACGGGGATTAGCTGTACCAGGATGTTGTATGTAGATGTGACTTCGCCCATGGTGCTCGATCGCCCAGATCAATAACTCATTCGGTGTCTGCAAGGATAACGACAGGGCTGACGTCCGGTTCAGGAGGTATTTAAGGACGAGGCCTCGGCGAGTTACCTGCGAGACTCAGGAGGACGTCAGGTACGACAAGAGAGGTACACCTTTCTGGACTATACCCCGGGTTCGGCTTTGTCATTCCCCTCAATACTCCAGGAAAAGGACTCGGCACCGACTTTGTGCTGTACCTCATTGGGGTTAATATGAAGCTGGGGTATGGAGGACACTGTGTAACGGTCCGGTTTGCTCCCTTATTTGGCGGTGTAAAAGTCAACATCATTACAGCGACGACAGAGCCTAGAATATGACCTGCTGCCAGAAGCCTGTATCAGATTCTAGGTCTGTAAGCACGCCATCTGACATAAACATTGCTAACAAGTCGAAGATGACTGTCGAGGGAGTCTGACCAACCGCCCAGGATGTCAAGTAAACAAGCATTTACAAGAGGCCAAGGCTGGAATACATGGCCTCTTCGGCGCTGCTTTATGTCTGCCTTGATCAAAGCTTGAATGATTTGATGGGGGTCAGAATGGCAACGTGCAGCCACAGTATCCCTCGAAATAATCCACCTCGCTGGTCCTAATCTCTGATTGAAGATACCGAGTGGTCGGTAACGACAAAGCACCTAGTTGACTTCGGCCCCAGTTGACCTCACAATGTAGAAAAGTGAGCTCGCACACCAGCTAGGGTTTGTATGAGTTCTGTGAGTATTAAAGCCTTTGAATCCTCCCTCCAAGTGGATAATATTGGCATCTAGGATAATCTCTCTATCTGTCTATGACTCCAGTACATTGGGACAAAACTGGCAGACTAGACTGCCATCATGCTATGCTGAAAGGACGATCACTCACTCGGCGAACGTGGCGTTGGCCGAGCATCGGTGCCGCACATTCGGCGCCGAGGTGTGGAGATCACAGCCATTGTGAGTTTGATCTCGCCCTCTTCGATCAAGCGACGGCACGTTCTTTCCGCGCATCATTCCTTGTAATGACCGAAGCGAGGTCCGCAAGGTTCCCCCATTTCCGGATAAGCGGCATCATGGCTGAGCGCTGAGCACTGTTCAAGTCCCGTACTGGAGCACACATAAGGTCTAGTGACATTTGTACCTCTTGGACTGGTACATCGCGTATGTACCAGGGCATGGTTGAGGCAATGACGCCTGGGGATGCACGACTAGCGAGGCTGGTGAGTTCAGGGGTTCCCCGTAATACCCCGTCAACCCGGCACCCCCGCTTTTCCCCCCCGATTCGCCTGGGACACGTGCAGGTCCTGAACCCCTCGTCATCCACCATCCACCATCCACCATCTGGACTTCTTCGCTGATGATTGTCTGGCTATACTCTGATATCTGATATCTCCCTCTCCAACAATGGACTCTCTCGACGAGAGCTTCCAACAGCGTCGTGGCCTCGACCAGAACCCTGCAAAGAGACCTCGGGCCTGCGTTCACTGCCATGTGCGCAAAGTGCGGTGCAATGCATGGCAGGTGGGCATTCCCTGTACAAGATGCAAGCGTCGCGACCAGGCCAGTACATGCACATTCTTACAAACCACGCTCGGAGGAGTGGCTAGGTGAATGCAGTCGCTTGTACCACCTCGTCGTTGACTACTGCTGATATGCTGAACCTGCCAAGGACATCTGCAAAGCGCCAACGACGCATCCATGACCCATCAGCTGGTGACCACTTGTCCTCTCGTCCAAATGGGGAACCTCTCTTGGACCCGAATCTCCTAGTAAGATCACTCTGGCATGAGGATAAGCTCGGATTGAACCCAGTAGTTGACTAGCCTGGCAGTTCCAGCCGTCTGTCCCACCGCCGCCGCTGGAGGGACCGCAACCTCAACAGAACATGCCGGCGGGAGAGTACAATGTTGCCACCAGTGAACCGGTGCAGCAACAAGACGGCCAACAAGGACGGAACTCTGGTGTGAGACCGTCTCCCGCGGCCACTGACCAGGCTGCGAGCATTAGCAGCACGCTGGACTCGGCCACCAAAGAAGAGGACGTCCATTTCCGTATCTGTGAGGAGATGTCGCGGCCCAGGCAGGTCGCCCTCTCGCCCTCTCCCCAATCTCAAAACACCGACCGACACGAGGTGATTGAGCTGCATGAAGGCGTGAATCCGATGACCATCCTCGGCGAGGCTCTGGGACGGCAGCACCCTAATCGCTTTGTTAGGGTCATAGTCGAGGACAACCACCCCAAGTCCTATCCGCGACAATACATTGCCGGGTTCGATTATGCCGACGTGGTGTATCTCGAGGCCAAAGGCGGTCTCAGCTTGCCGCCTCGACCCATTCGGTGAGTCTCTGCGTCGTCCTCATTTATCCGTTTACGTGCTCCCTAATACCTCGAACCAGCGACGAACTGCTCCGGCTGTACTTTTCCCATGTCTATCCGTACGCCCCGATCCTCGACCGGGTCAAGTTCATGCAGGACTACGCTGCGGACCAACACTCGACCTTTGTCCTGCAGTCCCTTTTCGCCAACGTCGTCCCGTATGCTCCCGAGCACCTCCTCCGACAGGCCGGGTACGAGGACCGGATCACGGCGCAAAAACAGCTCTACGCCAAAGCCGCGCTCCTGTACGACATGGGATACGAGAAGAACCAGCTATACCTGCTGCAAGGGTCCATCATGCTCAGCTCCCTGTCCTTTTCGTACGCCATCGACAAGGACTACCGGTACTGGCTCACCAACGCCGGACGGATCGCGACCCAGATGGGGCTTCATCGGAACTACGTGTCGCAGAATCTCGGGAGGCGCTCCAAACGACTCTTCCGCAGCATTTGGTGGGTTCTGTACGATCGGGACACGCTGCTGACCATCTCGGGCCTCGACAACCTCAAGCGGTTCGACGAGCGGTATTGCGACACGGCACCCCTCGAAGAATCGGACTGGGAGGACGAAGACGAAGTGCCGGCCGAGTTTCGAGACATCCTCCCGCCGGTGACGCGGGTTCAAAAGGCGTTCATGATGGAGTATAGCAAGTTGTCAATCATCAGTAAGCTTGGCCCAGCCCCATCTCCCAAAGCAGAGGCGCGGCAAGAGAGAGAGAGAGAGAGAGACAATAGTAGCAAAAAATGTGGATCGTCGAGCTGATCAAATGTGCTCTCGACTCGGTGCCAGGCGGGTATTTCATTCGAGATTTCAAGACGCCAGCCAAACCACCGACTTTTGTCGAGATTGACCGGCTGAGCAATCAGATCACGTCGTGGAGAAAACAGCTCCCCCTCGAGATCATCCACGCCTTGCAGGACGAGTGGACGCCCGACCACGTCCTGATCCTGGTCTTGCTCGCCATGGGGTACCGCCTCGAGGCGGTCTTTGCCCGTGCGGCCAAGGATCATTACCGGACCAGTGGCAGCAGCAGTGGCGGCGACGCGGGCTGCATGCAGCGCATGGCGCAGCGCCAGGAGAATGCCATGTTTGAGCTGTCCACCATGATCCAGCGTGCCTCGCTGCACGATGTTCTCCATCTGTGCCCTCTATCCTTGTGAGCCACGAGCCCTCACACTCCTTTTCCCCTTCTCTTATTGTCTCCTTTCTCCATGTCTCATCTCTCCTTGCTTCTCGCCATCTAGACGACACATCGCACCCACTGACGAAAAGTGCGCCGACAGTATGACATGTGCCTGCACGATCCTGGCCATGCGGATCGAAATCGCCCTCGACCCGAGCACCAGCCCGCACAAGCAGCGCGCGACCAAGGCGCAGATCCTGGCCGAACTCGAACACGTGCGCGAGAGCTGCAAGTACTGGAACAGCCTCATCTGGACTGTGCGCATGTTCGAGGCCGTCATCGCCCGAACCGGACTCGGCGCGGTTGGCGCGGGCGGCACGTCGGTGTCGCCTAATGGATCTTCAGAGGCGGAGGCGGACGAGGACGTGGCGTCTGTGAGTCACAACGGGGTAGGTCCCGGTGGCGGTGGTGGGTATGGCGACGCCTCACATCGTCGGATGGAGCAAGCGCCCAACGACCTGCTCGAAGGTGGCAGGGACCTCGACGCCGGAGCCCAAGTCACTGACGACGTCTTTGGCATCTTGCCCGTCACCGACGACTATGACTGGCTCGAAGGCCTCTTTGGAGCGCCACGCAGTGACGTTGGGGACCCGGCAGTCATCTTCTAGATTATGACAAGGCTGTGTATAATTACACACAGGAGGGGAGACCGGTCCAACCTGTTCAAACTGGTGAGAATAAATTCTAAGTGGGGTTCAGTTTTCCTCTAGTAATGGCTTTAATCGATGAGACTCATGACGCAAGCCCTTCTTCGTCCCACAGTCAGCCCTCAACGAGGCCGAACCCAAACCCATCTCTCATCCGGGTTACTCGTCTGCCACCACACCTATAGCGAGCGCGTCCATTTCTCCCAAAAAAAAAGAGGCCCGATAAGCCCGTAAATATTGAAGTCATTGTTCTTATATATAATATATACGTGTATTTCGCCCTTTCAGTAGACCGGGTCCGGAAACGATTGGGGCTGCCTGTCCTTGCCGTCCAACAGGCCATAGTACCAGGTGAGATCGCGGCCGTCGAACTCGCGGGTGTCGAAGCCGTTGCCGAGGAAATTGAAACGGTTGGACGAGAGGTAGTCGAGGTCAAAGTCCTCCCAGCGCGGGGTCTGCAGGACGGTGAGGTAGTGGACGCGCGAGCCGGGCCAGCACAGGGGCTTGTTGGCCGGGTTGCCGTTCTTGAACCACGAGCTGCAGGGGCCCGACCAGGCCGTGCGCTGCAGGTACAGGTCCGCGTGGCGGGTGAAGGCCTCGGCGACGCGCCGGTTCACCCGCACGCTCTTGACGTCTTCGACCTGGACCTTGGACAGGACCTGGATCACGTAGTTGGTGTAGGCCTCCACCATGGGGATGATGGACCCGTGGCCCAGCGGGCCGTACGCCCCGATGAAGATGAAGTGGTTGGGCACCTCTGGCGCCGCGAGGCCCAGGTACCCGACCACGTCGCCGCCGCCCTTGGGGAACGCGTCCTGGACGTTGGCCCCGTCGACCATGATGGGGAATGTCGGCCGGAAACTCGTGTCGAACCCCGTCGCGCAGATCACCACGTCGACCTCGTGCGCCTGGCCCTGTCCGTCGACGAACCCGTGGCTCGTCACCTCGCGGATCTCCTCGGTCAACACGGTCGTCTTGTCCAGCGTCAGCGCTTCGAGGAACCCGTTGCCCGGCGTGGGCCGGCGACACCCGACCCCGAAATTCTGCGGGATCAACTTGTCCATCAGCTCGGGCTTCTTGGCCAGTTTCCGCTGCATCTCCCCGATCGAATACTCGCGGGCCTCTTTGGCGTCCGCCGACCCGTTGATGTAGAACTTGAACCGGATGTTCAGCTCCGACTCGATCGCCTTGCAGTACGCCAGGTAGAATTCAGGGTCGTCTCGGAACCGCTGATGCGTCTCCTTGGAGTAGGCAAAGTTCTCGCCGTTGGGCCCGGCGTACGTGGGCGCGAACCCCGCCGTGACCCAGATGGGCGACCGCGCCACGACGTACAGCTGGTCGACTTTGTCGATGATGGTCGGCACTACCTGGACGCTGGAGCTGCCGGCCCCGATGATCAGGACCCGTTTGCCCTGCAGGTCGGCCTGGTCGTCCCAGCGCGCCGTGTGCAGGAGCGGGCCCTGGAAATCGTGCAGGCCCTTGATCTGGGGCCATTTCCAGTTGTTGAGAACGCCGCCCCCGTGGATGAAGAAGTCGGCGTAGTCGACCGCGACGTCGGCGGGGTCCTCGTTGCGCATCACGGTCACTTTCCACTTCCCGGGGCCCGCGAGCCACTCGGTGTGCACGACCTTGTGGTTGAGCCGCGCGTACTTGAGCACGTCGTAGTCCTCGGCGATCTTGCGGAAGTACTGGTAGATCTGCTTGGAGCCAGAGTAATACCGCTCCCAGTCGGGCGACTTGGCCCAGCTGTACTGGTAGCAGACGCTGGGGATGTCGCACGCGCACCCGGGGTACCGGTTCTCCAGCCAGGTGCCGCCGATGTCGTTGTTCTTCTCGTAGATGACCAGCTCGACATCCGTCATGCGCTGCGAGAGCTGATGGGCAAAGTTGATCCCGCTGCACCCCATGCCCATGAAGATGATCTTCAGCTTGCGTCGTGTCCCCATGGGGGTCTCCCGGATCCTGTACGCCGTCTCGTCCCCGTTAACGTGGCCATTTTGGAGCGGTGCTGCATCGGCCGTCGCGGGAGAGATCGGCGTAGGCATATGGTCCGAGCTGGACATCGTCTTGGTCTTTTCCACGTTCTCATTTAGTATATCGGCCGCGGCTGGGTGTGCCGCCTGTGCCACAGAGGGAGTCATCTTCCACCAGGCACACGGATGCAGTCCCTCACCAAGAGAGCAGAAATATTTAGTGCCAACGATATGATCTCTGCTCGTTTGGAAAAGGAAACAAAAGAAGGGTCCCAGACTTGCTGCTTGTGATATACAATGGATAGAAATGACAATTCGGCTTGGAGGAGAGAACAAAAGGGTCGGCCAGCACTGAGTGAGAAATCATACCATATCCAACGAGCAAGTAGTCCCAGATTGGGCCCCCTCTTCCCCGTTCGGCGTTGCCATGCCTCGTATGACACCGATGGGGACGGGTGTGAATGTTGTCTGCAAGGAACTAGAGAAGGCGAGATCGTCCACCGCACCCCCGCTGAACCCTGTTCGACGCCGAGCTTGGGTCATCTCGGTGCGCCGCGAGGGGGAACCGAATAGCCTGCACTGTCCCGTAGGACTGGCTTCGGTCTCATCTTGGACGCAGCGCAGGACACTCCAGGGGCCCCGTGGTGAATGCCCTCCTCGGTATGCCGATTTTATCTCAAAGGTTTCTTAGTCGTGCGAGTGTTGGAGGTGTGGAGGAATGTTCTCTTTTGGCCTCGGCGACTCTGCCCTCTGCCACTCGTCGTTGAAACGAGTTGTTAGTTGCCCGAAGCGAGCAAGTGGTTTTCTCTGATGAAGATGATTATTTTCACAGCTACTCAGTCTTTTGGAATGTCCTTGATTAAGATCCCAAGGGCGAGTATGACACCTGAAGCACCTATTGCTGTTATAATGCCATAGAGAGAGCAAGCAAGAGTCTTAAGCCTCACATCTTTGATTTCTAGTCTAGTTGATAGCCATCTCCTTTAGCCAACCTACCCCCTTACCCCCTTCTAGTCCTTCTAGACACTCTACAGCTTTGCAGAGCTCTTAGCCGTGTCAGGCTTGGACTTCTGCAGCAGCCGTCTCATAACCTTGCCGCTTGGAGTGCGAGGAATGACCTCGATAAAGTGCACTCCGGCTGTCAACCATTTGTGCCTCGACAGTCGGGTCTCGATATACTCTTGGACTTCCTTAGCCGTCACTGTAGATCCTGGCGCTCTCACCACAAACGCCTTGGGGTACTCGCCGTCTCGTCTAGGCTGTGTCAGAAGGAGTCACACAGCAATAAAGGTCCTCATCACGGGAAAGGGATAGGCTTGAGATCGCTTACCTCTTCTCACCGACGACTGCTGCATCGGCAATACCGGGGTGGGTCAAGAGCACTTGTTCGATTTCTGCGGGGGCGACTTGAAGGCCCTTGACCTTGATGAGTTCCTTTTGACCCGTGTTATTGTCACTGTGACGGTCACAAAAATGGCGTCCTCAAACCTACCTTGAGTCGATCGACAATATATAAACAACCCCTTTTGTCGATATAGCCAACGTCGCCGGTCTTCAGCCACCTGGTGCCATCGTCGTCGTAGAGGATGGTTTCCATAGTCTCCCGCGGCCTCTTGTAGTAGCCCTTCATGACGTTGGGTCCGGCGATCCATATCTCACCCACTGTATACGGGATCTCTGTTGACTGCTCGAAGCCATGCTCTGGCACCGGGACGATCTTGGCCGACACATTGGGGTTGAGCCAGCCAATGGATCGGCCATCGTCCTCGTCGTCCTGAGCAAACCCCGTGGCCGAGCATGTCGTTTCAGTCAGCCCCCAGCCTTGCTTCACCTGGACGCCAGGCCGCAAATGCGTCTTTTCAACCAGTCTGCCAATCTCCGGATTCAACGGCGCCGAACCCGTGACGACCGACTCGATGGCCTTCAAATTGTACGCCGTCGCGTTAGGGTGTTTGGACAGGGCGACCATCAAAGTGGGAACTCCGGTCAGGAAGGTGATGCGATAAATGTCGAGGAAGAGCAGGTACCGCTCGATGCTGTACTGCATCATGATGAAGACTTTGACACCCATTCGCGCCGCCGTCACGCAGTAGTACATTTGGCCCTAGATGGTACGTAAGTAAAAGGGACAATACGATGGAAGGAGAAGTCTTCGGGGAGCTTCAGCTCACATAGGCATGAAACATGGGCAGAGGAGCAAGCCAGCGCTCGCCCGAGAGATCGATGCGGGCTTTTCGCTCGCGAGCGCGCGGCGTGTCCGCCACCATGTTCCGTTTGAATATGACCTGGAGGGAGTTTGCAATGACATTTTGGTGCGAAATCTCGACGCCCTTGGGGGTTCCCGTCGTGCTGGTTCGGTGATTCAGTCAGGTTAGCCCTGTGGTCGTCGCGGTCTCGTTCAACATGATCCCCTTGGCCCTCTTCAAAAGACATACATACCCGCTGGAGTAGTTGATTGCGACCGTCGTTTCCCGAGCTTCCTTGGCTGAGGATATCCTCTTCCACGTCCATGTGGCGCTTTCTTCCTCTGTTGCCCAGATGTCGGCCCACGACCGTAACCCGCTCTGGGTCCTTTTGTCCAGAGGGTCGGCAAATTCAAACACTCTACCCTTTGGGATGCCCACTTGCGCCGCGGCTTCCAATGCCGTCTGGACGCCCGCAGCGCTCGTGATGATCAGTTTCGCATCCGAGTCCTTCACCTGGTAGCTGAGCTCTAAGATGCTGAACGATTAGCTCGGGTTCCGATCTTCTCCTCTTCTCTCTTGATTCCATACCTGTCACCGAGGCGCTGGGACTACACCCCGTAAACACGCACCCCGCTGCGACGGTGCCCCAGTAGAGGATGGGGAAATACAGCGAGTTCCCCGAATAGAGCAGGACCTTGTCATTCTTTCCGAGGCCGAGATCCTGTAAGCCCTTGGCCAGTCTCTTGACCAGGATCTCGGCCTGGTCCAAACTGAAGCAACGAGCTGGGCAGTCGGCGTCGAAGAATTGCGGGCGACGACGCTGTTCCCGGTCTCCCGACGAGAATATAAAGGTCGTCAGGTCGATCGGGGGGATGTCGACCGTGTATCTCGAATTGTGCCGAGTCGCCATGTCGCCGTCCATGGATTCGTGTCGCTCTAGGTGGTTGCGGTTGGCGACTTTAGAATCCCATACATAGTCTACTCATCGTCGCCAACGGGGTTTTGTAGTCCAATCCCACCACAGCCGCATCATATTTATACGGTGAACTGGAGTCACATGGTTTGAATGAGTCCCCTCTCCAACCCCCCGTATTTGGCCTGGTGGCCTCGGCATCGTGCAACTCGGCGCCGCTCCAGGGTCCGTACGGATTACTATTCCTCCTTTCAGCTCCAATAATTTGATCACTCGTCTACGGATGTAGGCTAGGCCAGGCCTCGCTAGTCGAGTGCTACCCCTCTGGGTGCCATCTCATCTTGCATATGTCTTGAACATTTCTTGTCAGGTACGGAAATCTACCACCCTACCCATACCGCTGGAAAGTGAAAGAAGGTGAAGCGTGGATACCACATAAACTTGGCATTTTACATTTTTTATGGTTTATGGTTTATGGTGCTTTGGTTAAAAACTGATCTCAGTCTACTCAATGCGGCAGAACCGAAACTCATAGTTCATTCCTTGACGACCTCAGTGAGTAGATTCTCCGGCCACCGCGCCTGATCGACCCCGTTGCCCCTGGTTCCCACATTGAATCCCAACCGCACCGTATCCGGCGGAAACTGCAGGACGGGCTTGGGTGTTCGAAAGACGAGTCCGTCCAAGGCGCCGGAGGTCCTCTTCTCGAAAAACTCCGGGTTGAGGACCGTCTTGTCCTTCTTCATCATCTCAATGTACCGCGGGATCGTGTAGTTCATGCTGTGGTAGTGCCGGAACGCCGCTCGGCCGTTTCTGGTCCAGACGTCCTCCCACACTTCGGGTGGGTACTCCCCGACCGTCAGGGCGAGCCATTGGTTGTAGTAGTTGAGGGAGGTGTCGACCAGGTACGAGCCGCCCTGGGAGGCTCGCTCCATGAGTGCGTGCAGCGCGCCACAGGTCCCGATGATGCCGGTGCAGTAGTCGGAGTTGGGGAACACGGGCGTCACGGCCTCGTCGTGGCCCATGGCGCGACCGTAGCCCATGGACACGCCTGTGTGAGCATCGCTGATGGGCTGCCACCCACTCCGGTGAGACAGAGGGCCGTCCCACCCGAAGCAGTTCTCGCGGATGTAAATAATACCTCGATCCCGATCTTTGACCATGTCAAACACCTGGTCTTGGCCAAACCCGTATTTGGTCAGGACGTCTGGTCGGTAGCCGTTGACCACGATATCCGCCTCCAAGATGAGATTCCTCAGCTTCAGTCGGTTCTCCTCCTGCCTCAGATCCAGCGAACAGTTCCATTTGCCCCAGTTGAGATCGGGCTGTAGACCCGAAAAGTCAGGGAGGTGAGAAGCCGTGACTCTCATGACACTGGCGCCGAGTTCCGCCAACCCTCTCCCAATTGCAGGCCCCGCGATCACCCTGGTCAGATCAACGACCTTGAGACCAGCAAGCGGTCGTTGTGGGCTGGTGAAGCTGGTCGACTGCCACCACGCGGCCGCTTGACTGGATCCTGTGTGCTTGGTGATCCGATACAAGTCAACCGTGGAATTTGCTTTGCCTTGAGGACTGGCGGCGTACTCGTCAGGGCTCAAGCAAATGGTCGCGGCCTGGCGATACTTTTCACCGAGGATCTCATCCCATTCCTCTGCAGTCTTCTCCTTCATGACCTTGACAAACGGGGTCCACGAGTCCTCGATGGTCGTGATTTCCGGCATGTCCCTAGGCATGCCGGCGGCCTCGAGTGATGGATCCGGATTGAGGCTTCCGTGGATGTGGAACCACTTGCCATCCTTGGTCTGATAAATGTTGTAGGCGGCGCGGCGATACAACGTCGACGCCATCTGGTGAAGATCGCAGTTTGGAAAGTACTTCGCATATCGTTCCGTGAGATCGCGGATCGGCGTGGGTGATATGGGAGCAGAGAAGTCCGGGTCGACCTCAAGCACGATCGACGACATGAAAAACAGCTGTGCGTGGTCCGTGTTGATGCGGATCTCCTTGGGGGGTTCCTGGTACTTTCTCCCGAGTAACGCGTTGATCATGACGGCCTCGAAGCCTTTCAGGGAGGCCACACTCTCAGCCAGTCTCCAGTTGATGGCGATGCTGGGCGCTGCTGAGCCTTCGAATTTGACGTGTTGGGCCAGTTCTTTGCATTCAGCCGGCAACGAATGCTGCAATTGTGTCCCCAAAATCCCAGTCTCCAGCAACGTCTTGCATTCATCTGGCACTGAATAGGGCTGCGACCGCTCTGGCTTCATCGTGGCTGACTTTTTTCTTCCTTTTAATCGTGACCTGTCCTGTCCCATGTAGACAATACCCGTTCGTCTTGGACATAAGTATATCAACGCATGGCTATGCGGGGAGGGGGGTGGACCTCCCACAGAATGAACCCCAGGACATGGAGCAATCTGCCTCGTCCATGATCGACCAAGCAAAGCTGTTGCCGACGTGGGTCAGGACCGAAGTCAATCCCCACCTGATATTTACCAGGCCGACGCAGACCTTTTGGGAGTGACGCCGAGGCCTGCTCGGCGGACATCTCGGCCAGTTGTGACCTTCCTTGCTGGGAGTTTTCTTCGCATCTTGCCGCTTGGTCGTTGTGTAGCCAGGAGAAGGAGGGGTTGGCATAGCGCTCAATTTCATCGCTCTAAGGGTAGACTTTAGGCCTTATCGCCGTCCTGTCTGTCGGGTCGTGTGGCCGCCCGTTGTTCTTTGGTTGATATTGAAAAGCCCAGGTATAAGTAATCATCGGAGCCAAGGTTCGTTAGAGTTTTAAGGTTGTCGCCAAAGCTGCCCTCTGAATCAGTCGATATCGCTCTTGTTCAAGTGTCACAATTTCGAGTACTATAGATGGTAAAGCTCTTTTACCAATCAACACATTTACGTGCTCATGACTCTTGATGCGGCTGATTTTGCTGAAGTTCTTGCTTTTTTACACTACGAAGAAATACAAGAGACGCCAGTAGACGAGCGCGGGGGTTATTCCTCAACCTCTTTGATAGAAACCATGCACTGATGCCACGAGGCAGGCACATGCCGAGACGGGCCTGACAATTCCATTCTAAGCAGGACGGGAAAAGGATTTGTCTTTATATCGTGTCTTTCGCCACCAGGTTCCCAGACCACAGAGAGAATCTTGCCCACCCGTCGTAGATCGCACCTATACGTTAACTGGCTATAGAACCGCCTCCTTGGCGAGAAACTTTTCCGGAATATCGACGTGTCGCGCGCGCAGGTACTCGGCCAAATTCTACCACAGAGTATCAGTAAGCGAGGCTCAATCTTGCACTCAGAGGTGGGAATGACAACAACGAAAAGGACTCTTACCTTGCCCAGCGCGTCCATCTTGACCGAGGTGCTCACGCCCGCGCCCAGGAGACCGTGAATGACAAAGTGGACGGCGTGGAGGTGGGGAATTTCGCACCGCTCGATGTACGTCTCGGGGGTTGTTTCGCGTGCGAGGAGCACTGAAAGCATTGATTGGGTTAGTCACAGTTTCTTTCCAATACGAGCTGTGTACCAATGTCCAGACGGAGAGGGGACACAAGAACGCAACTTACCTCGCAACCGCTCCGTCGTGAGAAGACTCCTCAGCCACTCGAACTTTTCTGACTCGTGGAGACCTCGGGGGATGAAGAAGCCGACGTTGACGTTGGCACCCTTATCGCCGCTGCGGGCGTAGACGGCAAGTCCTAGTGGCGCCTTGACGGTTGGTCCAAAGGAGGACAGCGACACCGGGTTCGCGGGTTGGTAGTCCGGCTGTTGTGGGAGGAGGTGGACGGGCGTGTAGGCTCCGGGTCGTGCAACGGGTATGCCTTCCCCGTCATTGCCGCCTTGTGAGGCGAAGAAGACGCGTAGCTGGACGTGGCTCTGGTTGACCAAACCCGGGAAGTACGTCGACATTTGTTTCGGTTCTGCGGTCCTAAAGTCCACGTTGGCCGTGAGGCCCGGGTACCCGGAGAGCTGGTTGCTCATGAGAGGGCCGAGGAAGCGCCCTGCCCTCAGGTACTGTGGGTCTTGCGCCTGTGCGAGGACTCGGAGCTGCAGGGTCGCTTCGAGCTGGTTCTCCGGGTTGTCCTTGGGTGTCCCGTAGAGTTGGAAATCCAGGACGTCGTACTTGTTGTCATTCAGTATCTTGCGGGTCATGATCTCGAAGCTCTGCGCTTTTTCCTTGTAGTCTAGGCCGGTCACGTAGACGGATACTTCGGCCTGGTAGCCTCCTAGCGCCATGATGGCAATCTTGAGAGTTTCTGGGGCCAAAAGGCCTGTAGAAATAGATTAGTTTAGCCCGCAAGTCATTGTTTCGCACGAAAGTATCCAGTAAGACACGACAAGCGAGCCAAGTGTCGAGGAAAACACACCTTTGAACCCCGAAACGTACACCTTGTCCTTGTCAACCTGCTCGACTTTCAGGCCCGACAGGTCGGCAATCACGTCGGGGTTGTAGTAGAATTGTCCTTGAATCTCGTATAGCAGCTGGCCCCGGACCGTGTCCACCGTCACACTGGGTTCACGTTAGTCGGCGCACCACATGGATGTGCTCAAGGAGAAGAAGGGTGATAGAAGGACGCACACGCCATTTTGATTCGAGTGCTTCTGAATCACACTCGTCCCGTCTATTGCAATCGCGGCCACCGGGTAGGATAAGTCATAGTAGTTGGGGAAGAGACTCTTAAACCCTCCAAAGTTGCCTCCAGTCTGTGTCGAAGATCGTTTAGCTGGCTGTAGATACCCTTGAGGCGATATTCGAGAGAGAACAACTTACAACGTAGCATCCGCATTCAATCAGATGTCCAGCCACAAGGGAGCCCGCGAGCTTGTCAACGTCGGTCCGCTTCCAACCGTGCCACCAAGCGGCGACACCCATGACCTTGTGGCAAAACCAGTCAGTCTCACATCCGTGCACCAGAACGAGACGTTGCTGCTCACCGTGCTCGCGTCCGTGCATCGTCCACAGATGACAATGTCCGCCCCGGCCTCCAATGCCTCGACAATCCCCCAACAGCCCGTGTACGCCAGGGCGAGGATAACATCCGGGTACTTCTGCCTCCAGCTTCGAAAGTCCCCAGTCGCCCTCGTCAGGGGCTGGACATCGAGCCTATCGATCTCAGGCAGCAAGTTGTCGCCGGTCACATACGCGACTTTTTTCGAGCAACCCCGTGACACCAGGAGTTTTTGGACCTCTTGGGCAAGCACTTTGGGATTGAGACCGCCGGCGTTGACGGCGATGCGGAGGTTTGGGTTCCTGTAGTTGATGTATTCGTCGAGAGCGTTGCGTAAGGAGTACAGGAACCCAGGCTCGTAGCCGCCTTTCTTGCCGTCGCGAACCTGGAGTGACCGCGAGGCCAAGTTGAACTGGGAAACGTGAGCAATCGATCATTGGTATTTCTCGAGGGCGTTTGAAGGGACATACCTCTGAAAGCCAATCCCCGATGATGGCATCGACCGTGGTGGTACCCTTGAGCATCGACTTCAAGCCTGATTTATTCCAGCATCCCTATTAGCTGTTTGTCCGTCCATTACAAACGTCGAGGAATCCAGGATATTATGGCTCGTCACTCACCATCTAATCGATCCCCCGTCGAGCCAGACACGTTTCCGACCAGGATCGGCCGTGACCCTTTCCCTGCTACATTTGTCGCCATATTGTATCCTTTGGTCCCCTCGATATGTGTCTATTCTCACTGCATCGATCGATCGATCTCAAGAAGCGGAAATGTTTTCGCCAACAAGAATTAAATACTCCAGAGACCAGCAACAGCAATAGATGTATGTCTTCTCTTACAATCCAAGCTGTCATCAAGCTCGTTGACATCTATGTCGTCCCATAATTTTATTCCACGCTTCGCCTCGCCCAAGTTCCGTACACCTCGGCAATGGTGGCCGTGTAACTCCAATCTTTCCCCATCCATGAAACTTTGCTTGGCCTTTGAGGTGAGGAGGTACAGGTACGTGGCTAGGTGGCTCTCGGCTTTTCTTCGCCGATGCTGGCTACTAGGGCTACTAGGCCACTACTAGTCACTAATACTTGTAGACTCTCTGAGGCACCTTACATGAGCCGGGCGGCCTGGGTGGAAAAGGAGGCGGCGCATTGGAGTAATTATCATTTCGGCCCGACAGTTCTACAGGAAGTTTCCAAGCAAATTGTTGGAGAAATCTGTATCTATTCGGTAAAGCATCCAGACAAGACCACTCACTACGATAGATATACACACACTCGTAGACCGTGGCTGGTGTCACGTCGCCACATGATTCTTCAACCATTCAATGATGAGGCCATCAGTCTTTCTTCGCACCGCAGGATCGGTCCATTGGGAGCCCATGGCATAGATATGGAGCTGGCCCCATTCGATGACCAGCTTGGATTCCACGCCAGCCGAGTGGCACATCTGCGCCCATTGCTCCGAGTCATATCTCGCGAACTCGGCGCCGCCGGTGAAAATGAGCTGCGGGCTCAACCCGCTGAGCTCTTCGGGCTGGCGATGCAGAGGATTGACCTCTGGAGACTCGGGTGGCCGGTCCCCGATAAACATCTGGACCAGTGCTGGCACGGCCTTGTTGGCCATGACGAAGTAGTCGCTCTCAACGGCTGGGTTCCCTCCTACGTAGGCCTTCAGGGCCATGTCGATCCAGGGGGAGATCAACACGGTTGCCGCCGGTTGTGGCAGATTGAGTTGCTTGACTTCGAAGGCCGCGAGGATACAGAGTCCACCTATATAGCCGTAGGATGTTAGTGCGGGAGATGGTGTAAACGGGACATGTGGAGCCTTAGGGCCTGCTCACCTCCAGCAGAATCCCCCATGAATACGATATTCTCGGCCGCGACGCCATTGTCGAGCAAGTACTGATATGCTTGGATGAAAGCATTCCTCTGTGCTGGATGGCTCGCTTTGGTTGTGAGGGCTACCGAACTTGCTTTAGTTCTCTCCCTCTCTCTTTTTTCTCCTAGTATAAAAGACTAGCACGCCCAGATTGGAATGAGACTCACGGTATTCGACGCTGTAGAACGCTAGATCGAGGTCCCTCCTCGCCGACTCCGCAACCCACCGTTCCAGATAGTTGATATACATCCTGGCCTCGCCACGGGCGTAGCCTCCCCCATGAGCGAACAAGACGACACATCTCTGCTTCTTCCCGTCGTCTTTTGGTTGCGCAAAGTCGGAAAGCCGTCGTGTCCCCGGGATGAGGTACGCGGGCACCTTCTCGTCCACCTGGCGCGCTCGTCGCAGAGACAGATTCCCCACGGGGAGTCGGTGCGTCAAGTCGGGAAAAGTCAGAGCAGCCGCACCGAGGTATGCTCGCTGGATCTGGAGTCGTAGGGACTGGAAGACCGGGAAGTGTGGTAGGAGCAGACGCCGTAGAAGCACGAGCGAGATCTGGGAGAAGAATGTGTGTATGAAGAGTAATGTCCTCAGCGGATGTTTCAGGAGGAGGAGTACGAGGTTCGCCATGGTTGCATAGGAGAGAATAAAGATTACATAGATAGTCTGGCAATTTGATGCAAGACAGACAGTTTCCCTGGCTTCTACCTCTCAGTAGATAAAACCCGAGCGAGTGTCCTTTGACTGAGGGGTTCGCTCAATCAAGATTCAAACCGATCTCGGTATTGCCCGCCAGGCCTGAACCGAAGCGTCGTTCTTGTTTCCCATCCCAGTCGGGCCCCCCTTGGGCCGAGATTTTGTAGACTGCTACCCCGGCTCGGCTGCTCGCGATGATATCATCCATCTCCCTCCTCTCTCTATATCTGAGACGGTGTTGTCGATGTATTTGTCCTGCCTGGCACCACAAAGACTCAGACTAAGTTACCCATGGCTTCCGACGGAGACTTGATCGAGCTGAAACTCGACGGGGTGGTTCGATACACCTTACGCACCACTGATACAGGCGAGACCATAATAGACGCCAAATGGATCTCAACACGCACCCTCGCCACCGGCCAGACAGGAACCGGTCGCGCCGTTCGACGAAAGGCGACGACGACCGAGGAACCATCGAGCGGAAAATCCGGCTTCGAGGGAGCGTGGACCATAGAATATTATGGGCCGGATGGCAATTTGGCAGTCACGCCCTTTCTTCTAGACCTGGTTAAAAAGGGAGAGGTATTGTCATCCACTTTTTGCCATGGTTCTTTCCAGGTTTGCTGGGGGCCCGTGGCCGGACGAGTATATTCACATATACATATACACATGCTAACCAAATAACCCTGCTGCCGGTACAGATCTATCATGGAAAGTGGGCAGACCCGAAAGGGCGACCTTTGCTGGAAGGCTTCGGCTTCGAGGACGACGGGAAACTGTACATGAGATATGGAGATAGATGGGTGTAAATCACAGCCGGGTATGTGTGTGTGTACAGTCATGTTGCATTACGGAGGGTGCGTCGCTGTGGACTTCATCTTTGCGATCGAAAGAGTCTTGGAGGTGATTGATGGGATTACCACTGATTTGATACACTGGGCTCTATATATATTGAATCTCTCCATGGCTGATTCTCGTTCAATTCGCTCTTCCTGAACTGCTTGGACAGGGACTCCCAATCCACGTGGCCATGGGCCAGCCGGTGAGGTCTCGTCCTCTGTGTTTCATTGAGACTCAGCCTTGACAGCCAACCGATGAGACGTGCGCAGCAAGATCTCCTGCAGCTCATCCAAATACTCCCCGTCTGCATAGTCATCCTTTCCAAGGTCCATATATCCCTGGGGCGCGGCATCCCGAGGAACAATACCGAACGATCGCCCTGTCATGAGATATTTTAGTCCTGCACGGCTTGAACTGACAATGCTGACAAGATGATGCTCACCATTTATCGATGGATCAGAGGCGATTTTGATCCATGCGCCAGCTGCGTCCTGGGCTTCGGCAAAAACAATTTCTTTGCTTTTGCAGTACTCTTGCACCGTGGGACTGAGGATCGTGGTAGCCACATACCTGGGACGAAAGAGTCAGAACGGAGGATCGGTTCGGCTTAACTATCAAAAAAGACTTGCCATGGCCCGGTAAGGTTCATGCGAACTCCATCGACAACGGTGGTCCTTCGAATGCATCTCATCAGACCCCGGCACCCCCATTTCGATGCCATGTATTGGGGAATGCCGGGGACATCGAGGAACCCCACGAGACTTGCGTTCACGATGAGGCAGCGATCGTGACTGGCGTCAAGAGGATGCTTCACGAAGTAGTGGCGGGCCAACTTCATCGTATACATGACTCCAAGTAGGTCAATGTTGACAATCTTTAGTTGCGGCTTGACCGGTTCGTCCGTGTCTGTCACTTATCAGAATCATTTTCGCCGTCATGGGCATCACGCTCCAGTCCACCCTCCCACCTTCGATAGTAAACGCATCATCTGGCCCGCTGATGCCGGCATTGGCGACGACCACGTCGATGCTCTTCCTGGGAGAGGAACTCAAAGCCAGCTTGAACAGGGCCAGCTGGTCCTCCCAGGACGTGACATCGCAGTGAACGAATTTGGCGTTCCTGATCCGACAGTTAGCCCGATCGATGTCTCGGCAAAGACAGGAAGGACTGATGCTGAGTTCGACATCAACATCACGAACGTACGGGGCCAGTTCTGCCTCCAGTTTCGTTCCGCTCTCTTCATCCAGGTCTCCGAAGGTGACGTGGGCTCTTAAGATGCTCGTTAGCGTCGAATATATGGCGATGGACCAGTAGGAATAATGCTTGCCCTGCACCGACAAAAGCCCGAACTCCCTCCTCACCCATCCCCTTTGCACCTGCCCACGATTTGTTAGTTGATGATTATTCGTCGATAATGTTTTATATCAAACGCACCACCGGTGATGACGACACCCTTGCCCTCGAGGTTTGTCGGCGGAGCAGCATTCTTGCAATCGACAACACCCTTTTGATACGCAGCGTAAGCCATGGTGTGCTGTTCTTCCTCAGGTATAGGACTGGACTGATGAGAAGAAGGCAATCTTAAGTGAAGGGCTCTTTTGAACGAACAAGGTGAGGCCGACGTCTAGAGTGATATTGAAGATCTTTGTCCGAGGAGGCATCGGCGCCGAACTAGCTGGGCACAAGGTTGAATATGACCGAGGGATCGGTCCGACCTTTGAAGAGAGGTTGAAAAAGGACGAACGAGCGAAAACAGGAGCTCCAAGATCAAGGACAGCCATTTTCAGGTGCTTCTGCATTTCTTTTTGCTTCATCATGGCGACCAATTCGCCCGCTCTGAATATTCCTCATTCGCTGTCCACCGTCTCCGTCTCGGTGATTGAGACAACTTCACGAATCATTGCAAAAACCAATATCGTCGTCCAGCCGCATATTCAGGGTCATGACGAGTTCAACTGCCCTTGCTATTCCTTCCTCATCGACCACAAGGGAACGGGGAAAAAGATTCTTTTTGACCTAGGAATCCGAAAAGACCCCGAGAATCTCTCGCCCAGAACATACGCGTTTACCAAGGCGATGACCATTGCATCGGAACAGAATGTGGCGGACATCCTAGGCGACAAGGTGTCCGAGATCTCCGAGATCATCTGGTCACATCATCACTTCGATCACATAGGGGATCCGTCAACGTTTCCGTCCTCGACCAATCTTGTCGTGGGGCCGGGTTTCAAGGACGAATTCCTGCCCGGTTACCCAGCAAACGAGGAATCGTGGATAAAGGAGAGCGACTATGCCGGCCGTGAACTGGCCGAGGTGAATTTCAAGAAGGAGGGTCTGAAATTGGGCCAATATGACGCCTTGGACTATTTTGGAGATGGATCCTTCTACCTTCTCGATTGCCCTGGGCATACCGTTGCTCATATCATGGGTTTGGCTCGGACCACAGCTGACAGCTTCGTCCTCATGGCTGCTGATTGTTGTCATCACGGTGGAGAGTTTCGACCGAACCCATACGATCCGTTGCCTGACTCGATCGATCTACCTGCGACCGGCCAACGTAAAGCACGAGTTCATCGAACACCCTGCCCTGGTTCGCTGTTCTTGAAGCTGCATCCCAAGAATTCTCCGACGGAGCCCTTTTATGAGCTCATCAATCCACGTAACTCTGACACGGTCCGCGAGGCGATGCGAAGCCAACGGAAGCTGGAGGAGTTTGACGCCAGTGACGACGTGCTGGTTCTCACGGCCCACGACTCGGACGCGGCCGAGATTATCGATCTATATCCCAAGACGATCGATGACTGGAAAAGTAAAGACTGGAAACGGCAACTTCACTGGGCATTTCTCAATGATTTCCAAGTCGAGTAACCTAGATCATCGTTAGGTATATAGGCCACGAGGAGACAGCCTAGACGTTAGCGTTCAAGCTCCAGTGCTAGCTATAGAGGGTTTATAAAGCGCCATAGTGGTATCGATTAGGAGCGAGATGCCCTGCACCAACGGGCTTCAACCATGGTGAACATGTACAGGGAGCAGTTGATGGAATGGACGAGGGCTCCTAACTGACCTTGGGCCACTGATATCCTCATGTTATCGATTGTTGAGCCTGTAATAAATTTCTCCGAGATATGTTTGGTCCTTGTCTGGCGGGCTCAACGAACCCTTTCCCTCAGGGGCACCAGGGGCAGAGGGATACGAGTAGATGCATGCCATGCCCAGCACGTGAATTTAATAAGACTCCACTCGGTATCAAAACATCCCGGAACCGAGTCACTTCCGCAGCGAAGATAGAAAAGAGAAAAAGCCAGAGATTACCCCTGTACTTAGCATTACCTACCTACAGGTTATAGGCCATGCCCTGAAAAGGAGTATGATTTTTCTGATGAGGAGTGCCGGGTTTGGTGATTCGATAGGGTGATCCTGGCATTGAACAAAGCATAGCAATGGTGAAGATGGAGATGCCAAACTGGAAATGGGATTTATTTATTTGATGCCAAGTCATTGGCTCTTCGGGTTGTGGAAGAAAAACTCACCGAGTGGCAGCCCCTAGAACGACACCGCCATTGGTACACAGGGGTGCCTAGAGGCCCGTAGCGTGCCCACCGAGTCCGTTGCCAGTTGGTGAGTTAGCTAAGGTTACGGGCGATGAGCGGCCCCTAGCGAAGTCCACTGGTCGTCCAGATCTCGCTTGGCCTGGGCATTGGTTTTGGACTCCGCTCCTCCCCCAATCTAGGCATCATCTATTCTACCAAACGCCCTGGGAAATGTCCATCGCAAATTTATCCTCATCCCACCCGCTAACAACCCCCCGTATCCGATCCCATGAAACGATTGTTTATTATATCTCTCGAAAAATCCGCCATAGATGTCTTTCTCTATAGAGTTTCTCCCTGCCCTTTGTTGGTTCAGGGCAATTTCCTTCTTCTTCCGCGGGCCTTGTTCCTGCTTTGAGTGCTACTAGGTCTTGATTAATACATTCACATACTTCGTTTCACTTCTTGCTCAGTTCACGCGTACCAAACATTTCTTAACGTCTTCAGCCATTATCACACGCGGACATTCTGTCAGACCTCTATTCTCCTCCAAATTCCCCTTCGTATCGGAGTTTGTTAGACCAGCGGAGTCCAGAGCTGAAATACAGTAAGCCCTTTCTGAGGCAATACGAGTACACAAATCCATCCCGAACGCCTCCATCCTAACTCAGTCCGAGGATTTTACAGCCTCGAGCGAACCACACAAACCCTACTACGAGTCGCAGATCCTTCCAGCATCAAAGATCTTTCCGAGACTGCACTGTGCTTCGTCGTGGTGCATCCTCGCAATGGGTCTGTTCGGCAAAAAGACAACGAGCTCAGCTTCAAGCCCCGTCGAGCCAGCCCACCGAATCAATGTCGAATCCGACAATGCCGCTGTCGTACCCAGCCTGAGTGTATCGGAGGCAGATTCTTTGGAGAAGAGTACAGGTTTAGAGACAACCATGGTGGATGAGAAAGGACCCGCGGCCAACCAGAAGATACAGGATGCTTCCCCAGTTGCAAACAACAATGCCGACTCTTCGCAAGGAACGGCGTACCCGCCGTCAGAGAAAGAGCGGAAGACCCAAGAGGATGTTCAGGTTGAGAGTGACACAAAGAGCACAAGTTCCGTGAGTGTGGTTGGTCCCGCGGGGCCAGGCGACGATGATGAAGTAGTCTATCCAGGCGGAGTGAAACTGGCACTGATCTGCCTGGCACTTTGTCTGTCGGTATTCTTGGTCGCGCTGGATAACACCATTATTGCAACGGCCATCCCCAAAATTACAGATCACTTCAAGTCCTTGGGCGATGTCGGTTGGTATGGATCGAGTTATCTGCTCACTACTTGCGCCTTGCAGTTGTTCTTTGGAAAGTAAGTGCCCATGCAGATCACGCCGGCGGGCATGGCTAAGTTTATGTCACAGGCTGTACACCTTTTACTCTATCAAGACAGTATATCTGGTCTCCATTGTCATCTTCGAGGTTGGGTCGGCCGTTTGTGGTGGCGCTCCGACCTCCGATGCACTGATCGTCGGTCGTGCGATAGCCGGTGTCGGTTCGGCTGGCATTTTCAGTGGTGCGTTGGTGATTATCGCATACACTGTCCCGCTGAAGAAACGACCCATCTACACTGGTATCATTGGGGCCATGTATGGCATTGCCTCGATTGCCGGTCCGTTGTTGGGTGGTGCCTTTACCGATGGGCCAGGTTGGCGTTGGTGCTGTAAGTGGCATTCAATGGATGTCTATCTTGTCCCGGCTGATCGATTGTTTAGTTTACATCAACCTTCCTCTTGGTGGCATTACCCTGGTGGTGATTTTCATCTACTTCCACTCTCCAGTTCGTAAGGCGGAGCAGAAAGTACCGCTTCGAGAACGTGCGCACCAACTTGACCTGGGCGGCACTGCGCTTTTCATTATCGCCATCGTGGTCTGCCTGCTGGCCTTACAGTGGGGTGGCTCTACCTATGCTTGGTCAAACTGGCGGATCATTCTGTGTCTCACATTGTTCGGCGTACTTACCATAGTCTTCGTCATCCACCAGTACTTTATGAAGGAATATGGCACCATTCCTTTCAACATCATCTCGCAACGAAGCGTGGCATCTGCATGTTGGTTCTCATTTACCCTGGGTGCATCATTCTTCGTTCTGATCTACTGGGTCCCGATCTGGTTCCAAGCCATCAAAGGTGCATCTGCGTTCAAATCTGGGATCATGTGCTTGCCCATGGTCCTGGCCCTCGTCCTGGCAAACATCGCCACCGGGGTGGGCACGACAGCGATCGGGTACTACGCTCCGTTCTATTTTGGATGTGTGGTTCTCTCTGCTATCGGGTCAGGTCTTTTGACGACATTTGAGACCACTACCGGCCATGAGAAGTGGATTGGATATCAAGTCATATACGGGTTTGGGGTTGGCCTTGGCATGCAACAAGCTCTCATCACCGTCCAGACCGTTCTCCCTTTGAAGGATGTGCCAACTGGGACTGCGATGGTCATGTTTATGCAAACATTTGGCGGCGCCCTGTTTGTCTCGGTTGCCCAAAACATCTTTAACAACCGACTCATGTCAGAAATCCCCAAACTCGCCCCGGGGATCGATCCAGCCATTATCTTGCACGTTGGCGCGACGAGTCTCAAGGAACAGATCCCAAAAGCGGCCTTGGCTGGGGTACAGACGGCGTACAATACCTCGTTGACGCAGACATGGTATATTGCCGTGGCGATGACTTGTCTGCAGCTCATAGGGGCTGTATTTGTCGAGTGGAAGAGTGTCAGGGGCATGCAGCCTGGAGGTATAGCCGCATAGGGACACTGACGAAGCCATACGCTTGAGTTTTTTGTTGAGCATTTTTGCCGGGAGTTGGTGGCGATCTCATGCTGGCGATTTGCATGTCGTGCATCTATCTCCAATGTTTGAGGAGATGCATTGGAAAAGCGAGCAGTTGACCACTGCAAGGTCTTGGATATGGTCCTATGGTGATTGATGCTCACGATATGGGGTGTCGTGAATCCCACTATTTCACGACTGGATAGACTAGACATACATGTTTGTCGGGACAGGAAGACGTCCTTGCTCTTCAATCTTGAAAAGTTGACCACCATGCTGAGATCTTTCCACTTCTTAGAAATCGAGCATATATTGAACAAATTCCTCATGTCCAAGAATTCGCCTTGCGTGTTCACAGCGAGTATACTTCTTAAGAGGCATGCTCGCCATCACCTCTGTCACCGTGGCTGATTCCTTCCATGCTCGACTCAGGGATGCCTCGTGTGAGGGGCGGAGGAAATCGAGACGGTAGTTCAGGTTGCGTTCTGTTGCCTCAACCACTCGTGGTCCATGTTCCTGTCGAACGGGCAGGTCATCCATGTACGTTCGTCCGCAGACCTCTTGTCTCCTCGAGCAACGTCCACCCGCGCTGGCGTCTAAAACGGCGTGCGATATTGTTCCTGACCGTGTCCATCGCCATCACCATCGCCATCTCCGTGGTCTTTGACTGTGACTCCGCCCCGACATCACTCTCGGTCCTCGATCCCAATCTCGGCGCGGTCAATGCTCGCCTATTAGCCAGCCAACCAGCCATCCCTGAAACCGTGTACTCGCATCGATTGATGTGGTTGGATACTGTTTCCTTATCGCGTCGTATCCTGAATCAGCGTCGTCGTCGTCGGGTTGACTTGGATGATTTGGTATTCGAGATGCCAATTCCTTCAAATGGGTACAGAATGTGGCCATCTCCATTCGCCCTCCTCAAACATCCTTGGATCTCCTTCCCTGGTTTTAGCTTTAGCTTTACTTCTCAGGCAGATCTTTTCGGGGTTTTACATTGCTAGAACTTACCATCCATACTATAGCTTGGACTCAATGCCCACTCATGGAAAGACGAATCATCCTTTCCCATTTCCTTCCTGGCAATCTTTTAAGTCATTTCCTCCTCCGAGAGCTGAGTTCTTTTGACATGGCCCATCTCGAGTGGGATTTCATTTCTTGTGCAGACCAGGCACGTACACATGGCGGAGGTAGATGCCGTAGATGCTCAGGAAGACGGACACGACGCCCGAGTACCAGATGGAGACGCAGATGAACATCTTTCCCGGTGGCTATCCTTGTTTTTCTCCGAGGTCTTTGAAGAAATGATAGAAAGTCAAAATGGCTAAGAGGGATAGAGACGCAGTGAATGGAAGAGGTAAAGAAAGAGATTGAATGAGTGGGTGAGTGAGTGGGAGGGAGGGTAAAACCAATGACTTATACTATATTGATCACACTCTTGTGAAGGGGATAGAGAGAGGGATAAATCGAGGAAAGAAGCCCTTTATAAATTGCAGAATAACGCTGATGGTGATGATGATGATGACTGAAAATAAATGAAACGCGATCAAAATTCCTCCCTCCATGGACCCATATAGACCCTCCCCCCCCCTTTTTTTTAATTCTCTCGTACGGGGTTCATAGCTTACCTAGCCTACCAACCGTCGGTTTATCCACAACACAATTTATGAGGAACCACGGAGCTTTGCATTACTCGTTCCAGCACACACTCCCCCCGTCTGGAGTGCAGTGCGAGAGATCAAACGGGTGGGTTGGTGGGGGAATGAGTGGATATTCGTGCGAGAGAGAGGTCGGCCTCGGCGTCCTAAATACGAGTAATATTAACGGACGACGGGTACGACGGTTGGGTACATACCCAGGCTGCCAGGCAACCGTGGCACCTACCTACATACTTGAGATGAGTACTTCGTGTACAAGTGTGTCTGGGAGAGTTTGCTCGTGCTGGCACCACTCACGGCATCGAGACAGTCACCGTTGATCGCCATGGCCATCAGCTTGTAAATCAGTCATGGTAAGGATGACCGCTTAGGTAAACATGCAAATAGGACCTCTACAAGTGGTATAGTCCATCGACGTGTGTGCCCCAGCTATGCTCTCTGGTTGGTGGTGGTTAACTCGTGCCTGGTATGGAAGACCTGGTAATGTTTTGTTCAGATGCACAGTTGGCGCCCGGATCCGACGCCCTTCCGCGGTCCGGATCCAGTCATTTCATTACGAGCAATGCAAAGTCGCGGATGAAATGGACCTGTGCTTTCATGGGGGGATCGAAGTGATCGAATTCGATCGAAATTTTTGATTGATTGATTGATTGCTCAGAACTTTTTTTCTTTTTGCCGAGGAGGATCAAGAGGATCCAATCTCGCTCGGCACGTCGGGAACAAGAACTCCACGCGAAACGAAATCACAAGCACGATCGGGCCCCGAGCCAGCCGGGATAGGGGGGTCAAATCAGAGGGCACTCATACTTGTAGATCCTCTTTGACGTTTCATGGGTGTTTCTCATCTACAAGTACAGGTATGTGAAACTAGTAATTGGTCAGGCACTCGGTTTTCGGAAGCCGAGTCTGACATATATACCGAGTTGATGCGCGATATATAAATACCGTGCATGCATGCATGGCACAAGGCTTGGGAACGGATGTCAAGTCCGTGACCCTTGTCGCGCTTTGTCGCCTTGTCTCTGACCTTTAAGTACCTACCTGCTCGTATGTACTATTGGGGATATCTTCATCGCGTCCTCGGTGCCTCTACCAGTGTTTTTGTTCCAGAGTACAAGCTCAGGCGGCATCGAGGCCGATGGCAAGCCAGAGTGAGCTGGAAATGCTTCCAGAAACATGCAAGTACGAGTACTTCAGGTATGTCTAGCACAACTCCTACTCTTGTGTAAGTTCAGCAAATTGTATTAGTCACACAGCTTCTATTGTCTGGATATATTCTCCTCCGGTGCTTGAGCCAATCAGAGGCACGTATGATATGGGTGGGTCAGACAGCCAGCTACAACCAATCAGGTGCCGTCAAAGACTGTGTATCAGTACCTCGTACTCGCATCAAGTTCGAGGCTGATAACGATCCGATATAATCCTCATATCAAAACCACTCACTTTGGTCAAGACCTTGGCATCTGGCTCACCTCTGTGGTCAGCATCGTCTCATCTTGTGAAGGTTGGGGTATAACAATACTAACGTGCAGCTGGTCACCCCTCCAATATTGGTCCAGGAACCTCGGTTCTCAGTTGACACACCAACAATAAACAACCCACAGAAAGATAACAGCTTCGCCCATCTCGCCATCTCGCCATGCCAAAAGATGCCGAGAAAGACGACGGGCTGTTGGACTTGTAGAGCGCGCAAGAAACGGTGTGACGACAGTCGCCCCTGCTGTTCTTCTTGTACATTGCGTGCCATAACCTGCTACGGGTATGGCGAGAAACCACAATGGATGGATGGTGGCGACACCGAGAAGGCCGTCATGGAAAACATCAGACGTCAGACAAAGGAGAGTTACCGACGAAGACGCTCTCGAGGAGGCTCCGGCGCCGCCGCCAAATCTCGCCACGCGAGGCGCGAACTGGCCCCGAGCACGTCCAAGTCCATCTCGACCTCGCCCTCCTCGCCTTTGCGTCCGCTAGGAGGAACCACAAATTCGTCACCTTCATCTGTTTGGCCGCAGGATAAACTTACGCCGTCGGACCATAGCACCGATCTTGCTCAGCGTCCCCAAAGCTCGATTTGGGCCACAGGTCAGGACACGCTCGGCGCATACCTTGTTGCACGCCTCGCGAGAACTGAACCGCAGAGTCCAAACTCGTTCGACCCGCTGGTGGCCGCGGACCGCAATTACTCCGTCCCTACCTCACCAAACACGTCCCTGGGCACCTCTTCTCTCCCATTCGACGTACAAGAGATCAACCTAGTCATGTACTACCTCGACCACATATTCCCCCGACTGTCCCCTTACTTCCAATACTACGCGGGAGACACCGGCCGAGGCTGGCTTCTCAACCTCTTCCTGCGGAATAAGCCACTGTGCAACGCTGCCGTCTGTCTGAGTGCGTGCGACAAGGCCCAATTCGTGCTGGGACCCTTGAGCGACATTCCGCAGCCGTACCATGAACTGGAAATGCAGCATCTGCGGAGCGTGGCAGACCTGCGCGACCATCTCGACCAGGTGTCCAAGAAGACGGGGGCCAGTCAGGTGGCGGCAGGCGTCGAGGCGCTGGCTTGTATCATACATATGATTTTCTTCGAGGTTGGTTTCAACTCACCGTTATTACTCTACATGAGTCTGTGCACAAAACTGACTAGTTTTCAGCTTTGGATTCCACGAAAAGGTCTCATGAACGACTGGGTCATGCATCTGGACGCAGCCAGCGCGCTGTTATCCTCGCTTGACTCGTCACCATCGCTGATGTCTGAAACATCCCCTGTTTCCGACATCTCGCACAGTCACGAATACTTGTCGCCGTCGCAATGCAACATCCCGACCGAGCTCCTCTCCGAAGGCGAAAAGCTGGCCTTTGACTTTTTCCTCGACTTCTACATCTCCTGCTTCATCACCGCTGTCGCGACCCTGGGCCTCACGCCGCAATCTGCGCAGTCGATCCGGAGAGTGCGCGCGTTGTGCGATCAAAACCCGACGAGGCTGTGGGACCGACGCGGGTGCGACGACACGGTCATGCTCACGCTCCTCGACATCGCCATCCTCAAGGACTGGAGACAGAGAAAATCTCGCAGTGGGACACTCAGTCTGCGAGAATTGACCCGCCGCGCGGAGCCGATCGAGAGTCTACTTCACGAGGGCGTGGCCAAGTTCGCCGCTACCGCCAGTCCACAATCCCCGGCCCCCGCGAGATTCTCATCCTGCATGGACGAAGAAAAGCGCATGGTCACAAACATCTACGTCAACGCGGCGCTGGTGTTCCTGCACGTCGTCGTGTCGGGCTTCCACCCCAACATCCCCGAGATCCGCCAGGGGGTGCTCCGCACGCTCGACGCCCTCGAGTACATGCGCGAGCACTCGTCGCACAATTTCCCCTCGTGGCCCTACTGCGTCGCGGGCTGTCTGGCCCTCGAGTCCGAGTATCCCCGGTTCCGGGCCCTGGTGCCGCCGAACGAACAGGGCAAACACCCGCTGGTGCTGTCGATCTGGACGCTGGAGATCATCGAGGAGTGCTGGAGGATTCGGGCGGCGCAGAAGCGGCAGCACCTAGAAGGGGGGGAGGAGTCTTGTGATTGGGTAGCGGCGATGAATCACCTGGGGACTCGACTTCTCCTTATATAAAACCCCGATCAACCTATCGAAGAAGGGGGAAACAAGGCGCCAGTGTTGCAATCAGTTAAAAAAAAAAAAGGGACTAACGTTGCAATCCCAAAAACAGGGGATCATTGTTGCAATAAATACAAATACTCATGAGCTCTTTTGCTTGACAGCCAATGCTGTGGAAATCAGCTCCACCAACCCGAGGATCTTCTCTTCCTGCAGTCTGCGACCCACCAATTGCAAGCCTACCGGTGTGCCCTGCTGGACTTCTGGGTCGTCTGTTCGCGCGTGAGGAAGAGTTAGCACAAAACTTCTCCTGATTGTGGACAATCCATAATGTCTAGGGTCCAGGGCCAACAGCCACACCGCCATGCAGACAAGCTCATCATAACTTACATTGTTCCCAGACTGTCTTGTCCAGGTCATTCATGGGCTTATAGTCCTTGTCGAACGTGTCGATCGTCTTGTCGACTTTGGTGACGGGGAAGACGACGGATGTGTAGTCGAGGGTGTTTACCCAGGGCGTATAGCCTATATGGGAGTCGGCGGTGGCATCAGCGATCCAAGTTCCCGAGACACGGCCAAGAAAGAAGGACAAGGGGCAAGAAAAATGGAAGACTGAGACCAAGGAATGAACATGACGTACCGATCGGCATGGCCTTTTCAAACTGGAGCGCCGCGAACGGCGCAACGGGCGTCAAAATCGCGTCCACCGGTCTACCCGACTGTGTCGACGCCGCGGTGCTGTTCCAGTAGTCCATGTATTCCTTCTGGTACTCGCGGACCCGCAGGTTCAGGTCCCAGACCTTGTCGACCGTCTTGGGCGTCCCGGCCTTTTCGCCGTAAAACTCGCGGACGCGGTCCTGGAGCGGTTCGCCCGAGAGTCCGATGTGGTGCCATATGTCGAGGCCGGCGTCGGCGGTGAAGGCTTCGAACTGTTTGCGGCGTTGTCAGACTTTGGGTCATGAGATGAGATCTTGCACACATACAGAGAGAGAAAGAGAAAGAGAGAAAAGGCAAGGCGAACTAAGAACTTACGGCAAGTTCGACGCCCTTCTTGTGCGACGGCGGGTTCCAGTCCACGACGTCGTGGCCCATTTCGAGAATGAGCGCTTTGACAGTCTCAAAGGCCCTGCGCACGCCAGGCTGGGGATTCACGATGCCGTCGCTGGGCAGCAGCCCAAACGTGAGTTTGCTCCCGTCCGCGGGGAGCGGCGCGCACAGCTCATCCCTCCAGGGCATCTCCACCACGGCCGGATCGTGCAGCCAGGGTTGTTGGCTCATGATCGATCGGAGCATCAACTTCAATGACCCCGCGGAAGAGGAGATCGGGCCGCAGACGGAAGGGATGGTGTTCTGGCCCGGCATGCTGTTCGCGGCGCCCGCGTATGGCAGGCGACCAAAGGATGGTCTGATGCCGTAGAGACCATTGAAGGCAGAGGGGATTCTGGAGATTGAGGTCAGATGAGGTGCGCTCAGAGAATCAGGGGAACTTCTCCGATGCATCGCAGAATGAACATGTCGGGGAGCATCGAGCTCACTCACCTGATACTGCCCCCAATATCTGTCCCGAACCCGATCGGGCTTCCGCGCATACCGACCAGAGCCCCCTCGCCACCCGAGCTACCACCACAGCTCATGAGACGATTGTGTGGGTTCAAGGTGAACCCGACGATGTTGTTCCACGTCAACCCGCTCATGACGGTGTGTGGGAGACTGGTCTTGCAAAAGGGCACGGCGCCTAGGGCTTTGGCCTCGCGGACCAGTTCGCTGTCGGTGTTCCTCTCCTTGCCCGTGCCCGTGACGCCTTCGAAGGTGTCGATCCACCCGACGTAGCCCATGGTCGTCTCGACGCCCTTGACGTGGAATTGGTCCTTGAAACTGACGGGGAGGCCGTGCAGCGGGCCCGTGGGACCGTTGGCGGCAGCGAAGGCAGCATCGAGTTCTTTGGCTTGCTCGATGGCTAGGTCGAAGAAGATCTCGTGCAGGCAGTTGGTCTGTTCGACGGGGACTTAGTAAACCGCGCCGCCCAGATGTGTATATATACAGCAAAAGCAAGGGGATACCAACCAACTGATGCGCCAACGCCGCTCGATGGCAAAAGGCCGTGACAACCTCGACGGCCGTCCACTTCCCCGTGGTGGTATGTTCTGTGATCCGCACCGCGTCGCTCTCAGTGATCTCGATTTCTCGAGGAGACAGAAACTGCTGCACATAAGCGCCCGTAACGTCCTTTTGTTCGGCAGGCGAGGGGAGAGGGGACGCAAGTCGCCATTCCGGCGGGATGGCGGCGAGGGTGGATTCTCGCTTCTTTTGCGCGCGTTCCTGCCAGGTCGAGAGCGAGCCCATGGTGATGACAAGAGAGAGATGAGAGTGTCGAGGAGATACTCGAGAGATGAGAGATGAGAGATGAGAGGCGATGGGTTGGGTTGGGTCGGTAAGAATGCAACATATTATATTCCATCATACTCTATCACATCGTATTATATTGATTTATTTTGTTTGTTTTGTTTCCTCGGTCTGCATCTGGGTGACCCCCTCATCCAACCATCAATCTATCCATGTTTGGTCTCGTCTCGTCTTGTCTAGTAGGACTCACAATTCCGCTCTGTCGCCTGTCGCCTGTCGCGCGCGCATTGCAGGAGGAGATGAGCGCGGTAGAACGAGTGGCGGATACATTGGCCGTGGTTGGGGACGAAAGCGCACCTCATCTCCCTCCCTCTCTGCGTGTCTTGGGTAGATAGACCAGCTCGGACGAAATGGACTCGGTATGCTTAATAATTATTGCCGTCTGCGCCATGGTGGCGCATGTACGAGGTAGAGATACGAAGATCGGAGAGCGCGATATCCCCCAGGGTTTCAGTCTGGAGCCAATGAGATGCGAATAAACGACTCGACCAAGTATCCAACGGCGGGAAACAGGGGTAGACGTAGGCGCAGTTGAATTCAATGGCGGCTACCTTTCACTGGACTCGGTACATACATCCAACCTGTCTATCTATCGATGTACCAAGGTACTAGGCTAGTTCTATCTATTCCCATTCCCCCCCCCCCATCCCGTCTCTATTGATCCTGTCGCAGTCGATCGACGGCTAGACTTGCGCCTCGCATACAAGGAGATATCCGTTATGGCCTTACCGTCTTTCTCGAGATTCTGTTTCTGGATCTCGCCACAAAAGAACCGAGTGTATCTCTCGAATATCATATCTCTTATCTTGCACGGTCCAGAGAGTGCTGCCTGCAGGATCGGATCAACCTTTCCAAGCCTGAGAGACCCCGTCCCATTGGGGGTTTCCTTATCTCTCGCATCATCCACGAGCGAACAGACGAGCAGATGGAGATGGGGAAGGATATAAAAATGGGCGACGCAAAGGTCGACCCCCTGCGGCGTCCATCTCGCTCCTCGCCATCACCAATACCGAATCCAAACCTCCTTCCACGGTGCTGCATTTCTTGTCTGAATACCAAACCTCAACCTCCTCATCGGTCGCCATGTCGACGTACTCGGTCGGACCAGAGCTCAAGGTGCTCAGCCCCGGCGTGGGCTACGGCATCATCGCAGGCATCGGCGCCGTCTTCACGCTGGTCATGATCCTGACCGCCAAGTTCCAGAACCGGTACTTTGCCTTCTCGACAAAGCAGTCAGAAGAATTCAACACGGCATCGCGGAACGTCAAACCGGGCCTCATTGTCGCGGGCATCGTCTCTGCTTGGACCTGGTCGGCGACGCTGCTCACCAGTTCCACCTTTGCCTACTCCTTCGGCATCTCGGGGCCCATGTGGTACGCCGCTCTCGGGTCGTCGCAGGTCATCTTGTTCGCCTTGCTCTCCCTCAGGGTCAAAAGAGACGTTCCGGGGGCACATACGTTTCCGGAGATTGTGCTGTCTCGCCACGGCAAAGGTTGGTTTGGTCGTTCAATTGGTTGTTTCAGCATTGCTGACGCGGCTGGCCAGTGGCTCATGGCATTTACACCTTCTTCGGATGGGTCGTCAACATGTGTAAGTCCTTCCTGTGTTATTTCCGATGACACACTCTTTGACACGGTGGACCACAGTCGTCGGCGCAACGCTCGTGCTCGGAGGATCTCAAGTGCTGGCAGGGCTCTCTGGCGTCAATGTCTATGCGGCCTGTTTCATCGTAGGCAATCAATCCTGCAACTCCCAAACCGAACCGCGAGGCATGAAATACTCACCACCGCGCAGATCCCCCTCGCCGTCGCCGCCTACGTGATCCAAGGCGGCCTCCGCAGCACCTTCGTAGCCGACTACCTGCACACGGTGATCCTGTTCGTGGCCATCTTCATCTTCGCCTTCACGCTCTACACCTCGGACGACTACACGGGCAGTCCCGGCCGAGTGTACGACCTCCTGGTCGAGGCCGGGAAGCAGACTCCCCTTACGGGAAACCGCCATGGCTCGTGGCTCACGTTCCAGTCGTCGACGGGCATCAAGTTCGCCGCCGTCATCTTCCTCGGCAGCTTCTCGACTGTCTGGCTGGACCAGGCGTATTGGCAGCGTGCGATTGCCTCGAAGCCCGAGACGAGTGTCCAGGCGTATCTGCTCGGTGGGGTGAGTCTCATGTTTTTCTCCCCTCGTCTTCGGCCATTGTTCCCCCCACCCTCTGTGATTCACAGATTACCCCGTGTCGTCTTGTAACAAAGGAATTTTCATTGTGTGTAGACTAACTCTCAATAGCTGGCGTGGTACGGCATCCCATTCGGATTCGCCACGGTCATGGGCCTAGGTGCCGTCGCCTTGACCGGATCGCCGTCCTTCCCTACCTACCCGAACCCTCTCAACGCGGCCCAAGTCGGCGGGGGCTTCGCTGCACCGGCGACGGCGATCGCGCTGATGGGCAAAAACGGCGCGGCACTGATGCTGCTGCTCCTATTCATGGCCGTTACGTCTGCCGCGTCGGCGGAACTGATCGCCGTGTCGTCGCTGTGGACGTTTGACGTGTACAAGCTGTACATCAACCCGTCGGCATCGTCGACCAAGCTGGTCAGACAGGCGCACTACGGCATCGTGGGCTATTCGCTGATCCTGTCGGCGTTCTGCTGCGCCCTGAGCGCCAGCGGTGTCGACATCACCTGGATTCTGACCGTGGGGGGCGTCCTCGTCGGAGGCGGCGGCATTCCTCTGGGGCTGATCGTCTTGTTCCCTTCATGGGTATCGACGCCCGCCGCGATTGGCGCGCCGCTGATCGCCTCACCCCTCGGCCTGACCGCGTGGTTTGTCACGACACACATCCGCTCTGGGACTATCACGGCCGTGACCACGGGCGACCTGACAAACGCCCTGGTCGGCAGCTCTGTGGCGTGCGGTATCGGTGCCGTCGTGGCCGTGATCTTCTCCTTCCTCTTCCCGTACAAGTACACCTCGACGGACCCGGCCCATATCGCCCGCGTGCAGAAGATCCAGGGAACCGCAGCCCTGCACGGTCGCGAGGTGCTGACTGAGCTCGACACCAGCGGCGGCATGGCCACCCCGGCAGTCGGGGACGAGAAATCACACGCAAGCGAGGCCAAGGCTGTCGCTGGAGTCGTCTCCGAACAACCACAGGCACCATCGACCACAATCGCGCAGGACAAGGACCAGGACCACATAGATATCTCCCAAGCCCCTGGCGTCTCTAGTTCTCCCGGATCCATCGACGCCGGCGCCGCCACCGGCAACGAGATCGTCGACTACCTGCTCACGAACCACATCGAGCCGCTCGACCTGCAGGCCTACCGCCGCGCCCGCCGCCTCGCCTACTGGGGGTGCGGCGTATTCTTTGTGTTAGCCATCGTGTTATTCCCCTTCACCTTCTTCGGAACGGGCTATATCTTCACCAAAGCCGCCTTCACGGGCTGGGTCGTGGTCAGCTTCATCTGGGTGTTTTTCAGCGCCATCGCCTGCATCTTTTGGCCGCTGCTGGAAAGTTATCCCACGTTGCGGGATATGGTGGGCATGTTGGTCCGTGATACGTTTGGGAAGGAGGGAAAGGGTAGTGGTAGTGGTGGTAGTGAGGGTGAGGGTGAGGGTGATCACGAAAATCAAGGGCCGGTGTCTGGTGCGCGCGAACACGGTTCGCCAGTTTAAAAGCAAGGATTTTGTATCGTGTTGAGTGAGGGGGCTGTGATGTGCTTTGCTGTGCTCCAGACAGAACATCTGCGGTGTCGATCGAGGGGAGACGGGCATAGACTCGATTCGATAAGATGGATACAAAAGTCGTCTTGAGTCAGAGTGGACGGAGGGCGCGAACTCGCTCATTCACTCACTCACTCAATCAGTAAAAACAGATAGAAGAGATGATGAGATGATATAAAAGTGAAAATTTTCAAGAGAGCAGACAAGTTGCCTTTTACCGAATCTCAATCTTCTCACACTAGATTTCGGTTTCTCAACAGAACCAGTCTCAAAGCAACGAAAATCAAACAAAACAGGACGGTGTCTTCCACTCGAGTCTGTTTGCATATGTAAAGTGTTCCTGTACTCCGCTTCGCTTCGTGCTTGACTTCAAAGAGATGGATATCAAGGTTCTGAGCGTATGAAAATGTATCTGCTAGATGAGATCAAATGCCCAACTAGAGGAAAGGGTTACATTCTCGCAAATTGCTCCGGCATCCTGGAAACCGACTTTACAGGAACGAACGCGTCAGATGGGACCACATCACTCCTACTCTTGCGCTCGGGCGCCGCCTCGTCCGCGATGTGTCGTCTCATGTCGTACAGGTTCATCTCGTCAATGGTCAATTTGCCCGTCGCGACCGCCGCCTTGTACCCGATCTTCTGGCTGGAGAAGCCGATGCGCTCGTTGATGTTCTCGCGCGCCCGGGCGCTAGCGGCCTGCACTTTCGTGGCCCGTGGTTTCCGAATCCACTCGTACAGGGCAAGGCCAGCTGCGACGTCCGAGGTGTAAGTATATTCAGGGCCGAAGATGATGCCCAGCGCGGCGGCATCTTCAATCGCCTGGCACGCCCCCTGGCTCTGATCCGGGAGCATCGGGTGCGCAGCGTCACCGAGGACGCATGTCCGGCCGATCGTCCAGTGCGGGTAGGGTTCGTGCACGAACAGGCGCCACGGCTTGATGTCTTTTGAGTGTCGGAATAACGCCAGCAGTCTCTCGTCCAGGTCAGGAAACGGGGCGAGCAGTTCCTCCACGCTGGCTTCGTGGTTCCACCCCTCGGATGCGTGGTCGGACTTTGATGTCGGAAAGAAGCAGTAAAAGCTGTTGATTTCCCCAGAACGACACGGTGAGTAGACAATCTTTTCAATTCCCACACCGCCCCAGAATTCAATGGCACAGTTGCGCGTCAAATCGAGGAGGCCAAGCCGAGATACTTTGCTGGTTTCGATCACGCAGCGGTAGCAGGTCGAGGTGGATTGTTTGCGGGTCGGGATTATTCCTAAGGTACGCCTCACAGCAGACTGTTGATGATGTTAGAGTTGCTGAGGGTTGCCGTATAAGAGGAAGCAAAGTGAACTCACTCCGATCCCGTCCGCTCCCACAATCATGTCGTGCTGTGCAACAAGTCCGTTTTCAAACGTCACGATCCCCTGCTCGTGATCAATTTCCTTGCACTTGTGATCCAACCGCAGCTTCGCTGGAGTCCCTTCGCCACGGCCAGTGGCTGAATCCATGAGCATCTCGTGCATATTCACGCGGTGAAACATGTTGTAGACCTGTAGAGAATTCAGTAACTCAGATCCGCTTTCTACAGACCGCCAGACAAAACACTCACCCATCCCCATTGATCCTTGTAGTCTGAAAGGTCATAGACACTCTGTACCTCGCCAGTCTTCCAGTCGTGGCGGATCAGTTTCTGCAACACCACTGTCTTGCCGATAGAAATGTCGACGTTCCATTCTTCCAGCCACCGTGTGCCATTGGCAGCACAACTAATCGAGGCCCCGACTTCTCCAGCAAAGTGGGCTTGCTCATAGATAGTCACGCTGTGACCCGCTCGACGGAGTGATGTTGCTGCTGCTAGACCACCTTGCTTGTGTTAGAATAGATCTGAGGAACCCTGATTTCTTGGTCTTGCTGCACTTACCAATGCCGCCACCGATAACAGCCACATCTAAAGGTTTCCAGCCCCTTGCCATGAGTTCCTATAGTAGATGACGTTTGTATTTTGTACAATGTCACACGACTTCCTTATCGAATTTGAGAAGTTAAGAGGCTCGTTATTGACCCCTTTTTGAAGTATACCAATGGAGCGCTGTCAGGTATATCAAGTACCTTGTCTCCCATGCCTGGTCATTAAAATAGATGGATTCTTTTGCCGATGCACTGATAACAACCCAAGACATTTCCCTTGGGACGCCTCATTCATTGGCATACTCGTTCCACAGGGTGCCTTGAACATGGTAACAATGCTTGATTGGGAAGAACAAATTGCCGATGCTCGCTTGATATCGCAACAAAGTTGTCTTTTGGCGGCCTCTCAGGTGAGAATTTGGGCGTCCTACCAAGCAACTGGGATCGCGATTCGTCCCATTGTCGGGTAATGCACCAGTGCGCTGCCCGCCAACCGCGGATCAGTGAACCATTGGCTGGGTCTGACGTCCTGCTGCAACATCCCGCCATGACCAAAGCAAAGAGAAGATGACTATGTTATGCCAGACGTAGACTATCCGTCGGCTACGGGTGTGGAATTGGAGAAGTGTAGCATGAGGAGTTGACGTTCGATGAACTGTTCGAGTGGAGTTGACGCCGGGGGTTTTCCGTGCGATACACGCATCAGCATCTCGACAGCGTTGATTCCAGCAGGAATCTCTCCTGTGAAGTGAGCTCAAGTGTCCTTATAAAGGGCAAATAAGCCGTCTGTATAGGAAAGGTCATTGCGTTCAAAGTCTACTCAACGCCAAAATGCTCGGTAAAGTAATTCTCGAAGAAGCATTCGCTCTGCCCCGGTTTGCGGAGAGGACGAGATGGTGGGCATCGATGTTCGCCGTGAATCCAGACAAGCATGCTCGGGAGATGACCGACATCAACGACATCCGGATCCAATACATGGACAAATATGACGTGGGATACCAGATTCTCTCGTATACGGCTCCTGGAGTCCAGGACGTTTTTGACCGGAAGGAAGCAGAAGCGCTGGCGACCGAGATCAATGACTACCTCGCATCAACGATCAAGGCTCACCCAGACAGGTTTGGGGCATTTGCGTTCGTCTATCCTCTCATTGTGTATGAGCAGATGCTAACTCACCTCCCTAGATCACTGTCAATGCATGATCCGCAGCAGGCAGCACAAGAGCTTCGACGTTGTATCACTCAGTATGGATTCAAGGGGGCACTAGTGAACGACACTCAACGCACAGGCCCTGATGGAGACGATATGATCTTTTACGACTCGGCGGATTGGGATGTATTCTGGTCCACGGTGACTGAACTGGATGTTCCCTTTTACCTGCACCCTCGCAATCCCACTGGAACCATGTATGAGAAGCTCTGGGCAGCCAGGAAATGGCTGGTCGGGCCTCCTCTGAGTTTTGCTCAGGGAGTCAGTCTTCACCTCCTGGGGATGGTGACGAACGGTATCTTTGACCGACACCCCAAGCTCCAGGTGGTCATCGGGCACCTGGGCGAGCACCTCCCTTTCGACCTCTGGCGTATCAACCATTGGTTTGAAGATATCAAGAAGCCTCTGGGCCTGAAGGAGACGTGTAAGAAGACGATCCGCGAATATTTTGCCCAGAATATTTGGATCACCACCAGCGGCCACTTCTCGACACCGACGCTTCACTTCTGTCTGAACGAGGTCGGCGCTGATCGCATCCTATTTTCGGTCGACTATCCTTTTGAGAAGTTTGAGGATGCGTGCGAGTGGTACGACAATGCTGAGATCAATGAGGTGGACAGGAGAAAGATTGGCAAGGACAATGCGAGGAAGTTGTTCAAGTTGCCAGCTTTCAAGGACTGCGATATGTGATGTCGCGCCTGCGCATGGTATGGGGTGCAGTCTGGTGGATCCAACCCACGTTGGTATCCCTGAGGCTTCGAGTCCCGTAGCTCTTAACTACGATAGGTGACCAGGGTCTTGCTCTAGGCGGTATCCACCCCCACAGTAGCCTTATCATGCCCATCCTTTAACTAGAACAACTTCTGTGGACCCCGCCTCGCTCGCCTAGACCACTGGTCGGCTTGCTTATCTACGTCAACTCCACCACAATAATGACTCCCTCGTCCTAATCTCCAGATCCTAATATCAATGTATGTTCGTGTTCCGCGCTCGTTAGCTACAACATGAACACAAATGCCTCGCCCCAAGGTTCGTCCCGAAGATCGACAGCGGTCTGCCAAAGCATGTCTGCCTTGTAAGGCCTCAAAGAAACGCTGTAACGCTCAACAACCATGCTCCAACTGTGTCAGACGAAGAACGCCGTCGTCCTGTCGTTATATCGAGCCCGGTCATGCCAGACATCTGGTGCCGCAGAGTCGGGATACTCAGCCGCAGGTCCTTAGGAAACCAGGAGATGAGTCCAGCCGGGTTGTGAGCACGTCGCGCTACGGCAATTCAACAGTCAGCGAAGTGTCGACACAAATCCCCGGTGCCACCGATTCAGCTTCGCCCGCGGTGTCGGCATCAACTCCCCAGAAGCTCACGGGAGGCCGTATGCTGCTGAATTCCAGAGGAGAGAAAGGTAAAGGTTCACGTTCTTGTCACTGGGAGATTTCCGAGCACTGAAACGCAGGCGGTCTAGTCTACATCGGAGGGTTCGCCTCGCTATCATTTCTACAATTCCTTCGACGGACGATCAGGCAGCAGATGGGGCCCTCCCTATTTACCGAGAACACCCGCCGCCATGTAATGCTCGAGGCCACCAATCTAGAGGATACAAATCACAACTTTGTCGAAGATGAAGACCAGAAACGAGCCATGATAGATGTCTACTTTGCCGCTGTAAGTTGCGCCTAGGTGGTTCACGAAGGAGATCACTCACAGTAACAGACAAACGGCATCGTGGATCTATTTTCTCGAGAAGAGGTTGAAGCATACTCGACAATAGTGAACACTCCAAACATCGAAAAACGCGAGTATATGACGGCTGCACTCGACCTCATCGTTGCTATTGGGGCGCAATGCCGGGCGGCAGATCAATCCGACCGCCAATATGCCGTCAGACTCTTTTCCAGAGCCCAAAAAATTGCTCTCGCCAGCGGACTCGAGGACCCTTGTCTTGACATGGTCCGTTGCTTCCTGCTCATGACCTTCTACATGTTGGGCGCCTGTCGAAGAAACGCTGCATTCATGTACATGGGAATTGCCAGTCAAGCCGCCTCTGCGCTCGGTCTCCATGTCACCGAGCAATATCGCCACTTCAATGTTTCAGACCAAAACGTGCGGTAAGTTAGCATCTTCTACTCTTGAGCCCTTGACTGGCTAACTCAGGTAGGCTTCGCACCCTAAAAACCCTTCGAGTCTTGGATGTGATGTATTGTTCGATTCTCGGAAGACCTTATTCGACGGGGGCAATCAGGACCGACCGTGTCGCACTGAACAATATCGACATCCGCACGAGCAGTCCCCGCGAAGTCACATTGAATGCAAGTTTCCGAGTCTGCACGATCATCGCAGACATTACACAGCGGCTTGATTGTGACGGATCCATTAGTCTGGGTGCCGCCCAAGAGTTCCTCAAACGCCTCCAAGAGTGGAGCCTCAGTCTTCCCGATGATATGCGACAGTTTAAGAAGCCAATTGCCCAGCTCTTGACGCTGCCTGAGCAGGAACAAATGATCGGAAACATCCATGTCTCTTGCGTCTATTATTTTGCGGTGATGCTCGTCACCCGACCCTTCTTGATCTCACATCTGATGCATCAAATGACTGGGATCGCTGGCGAAGGGTCTGACACAATGGCCACATCCGGAACGCAGGCGGATGTGCTTGATGTGGCCCAGGCCTGCATTGACTCGGCGATGCTGATGGCCAACGTCTGCTACGAAGCCCTGCAATCTAGTATCCTACTCAAGCAGATGTGCATAATGAAGTAAGAAGCTGGTTCCTGCTTTCTGGGCGTGATTTGTGCTGACTTTCTAGGGCATGGGTCTTCGCCGCTGGTCTGGTTCTAGGATTCTCCATGTTCGCTTTGAGCGAATCGCGGTTCGACATGGACGACTCGTTCAACAACGCACGCGAGGTCCTCCGGCATCTGTCCCTTCAAAGCCCTCAGGCGGAACATTACTATGAGATCCTCAGCGGCTTCGCTGATGTCATCCTACGACATCGCCAACATCTCTCCCGCGAAAAGCGCCGGTTTAAGAACAAATATGTCGACCAGATCCTAACTTTGAATGTCAGTCCGAGTGCCGGCGGGTCGCAGTCGACCTCCTCTCCACGAACGCCACTGTCCACCGAACGCAACCTTGGAGTGGTAGACTCTGCGGTAGCAGGTGGAAGTGTAATAGGAGGAGGTGATGGCGGTCTCGGGAGTGAGTTTGATCTGAATGAGCAGCTGCAAATGACCGATTACGGCCAATGGCCTCTGGAAAACGGCGGTGGCTTCGACTTTGGCATGTTTGGCTGGGACAACTTTGCAATGCAAATCTCCGAGAACTTCTCCCTTGACAACGAGGCAGCCTGGGGCGTCACTTGAGGGACTGAGACTAACGGGCGCTGTTTTCCTTCCTGGAAGCTTTCAACAGACCTTGGTCATTCTCTCCAGGCATGAGCGCGACCATCGTCGGTCTCGATAGAGTTTCGTTCTGTTACATCATCACTGAAAGAGAGCTCAAATCTGAATTCAGCGGCCACCATGACCCTGCTATGAGCCAGTCCACTATATGAGGTGGTATCAGAGGCTGGCGTGGCGAAATGGTGGCAGACCAGAGGCACTTGCTCAAATGCAAAGAACAAAAAGCCTCCCTGGCGCGGCTATGAAACTCCCGGTATGGGCTTGTAAAGCCATCTCGCACCTATTCTCCGTTATGGTGTTGTGCGAGACCAAAGACCCGTCAGCATCGAGGATGAGACTGGAAATTATATACGCCTGCGCGATGGGCTTGACCTTGAGCAGCCTGGTTGCAGCTACCTCATCTACGAATACATTCCAGCCTGGGATGGTGATCTGCCCATGCGGACCGCAGCGAGGGGAATTGGTTGGTGCGCATGTGCAAGTACCAGTGCAGTAGGCGGAGAGGGGCATGAGAGGCCAGCTGGCTCTCAGGAACTAATACCCACACTTACTCAGCGACTGTGTTAGTTAAGCGGCACGATACCTAAACTGGGACAAGGTGTCCTTATTACTGATGAACCGCGGCCACAGCCGGTGCCATTCACAGTGCCAATGGCGGGGCATGGCGGCATGGCTGTCCCGCCAGTACGACTCAAGTCGCGTCCCATTGAAAGGCTCTTTCCCCCCTGCGCCATCGCGGTTGCGGCATCGTAGCTGGCCATAAAAAAGTTGAATGAAGTTACGGTGAAACTGTCCTCTACTCACTTGAAGGTGAAGCTGTCCTTTTCTCTTCCCTGACACTGTGTTGCTACCAGGGTATAAATACCTCCCAATCTCGACTGTCAATCACTGTCCTCTTCATCGACTCTTCACCGCCGCAACCATGGCTGAACTGTACCCCGACCTCAAGGACCGTCCTGTCAAGGAGACTATCTGCCTGTTCGATGTTGATGGAACTCTCACACCTGCAAGACAGTCTGCTTCTGCTGAGATGCTGAAGACCTTGTCCAAGCTCAGACACAAGTGCGCAATTGGGTTTGTACGTGAGCCCATTGACCAAGAGAGAGGACTGCCAACGGGATTAACACTCAACTAGGTTGGAGGCTCTGACCTTGCTAAACAACAAGAACAATTGGGCACCCCTTCTCTCCCTGTCACCACCCTGTTCGACTTCTGCTTCGCCGAGAATGGTCTCACAGCCTACCGTCTGGGCAAGCCGATGCCCTCCAACTCCTTCATCCAGTGGCTTGGGGAAGAGAAATACCAGAAGCTGGCCAAGTTCTGTTTGAGATACATTTCCGAGCTTGAGGGTCTTCCTCGCATGCGTGGAACGTTCATCGAATTCCGAAACGGCATGATCAACGTCAGCCCGGTTGGTCGTAATGCTAGCAAAGCAGAAAGAGACGAGTTTGAGGCCTGGGACAAAAAGAACAACTGCAGACCCAAGATGATTGAGGCTATTCAGAAGGAATTTCCCGACTTGGGACTGACGTACGGGCACTCCAAGGACAGCGCTCGTTTACCTGAAGCTGACACACTCTAGGTACTCGATCGGCGGACAAATCTCGTTCGACGTATTCCCCACGGGATGGGACAAGACATATTGCTTGCAGCACGTTGAAGCCGAGGCAGATCCTAGCAAGGGCTTGTCTGGAATCAAATACAAGAATATCCATTTCTTTGGTGACAAGGCGTTCAAGGGGGGCAATGATTGGGAAATCTATAGCGACCCTCGGACCATTGGTCACGCAGTCAAGGGGCCCGAGGATACCATGGCCCAGCTCAAGGAGCTCTTTGACCTCTGACTTGCAGCTCGCCTCTGAGCGACGGAGACGAGATCATACATTTCCTTCAGAGGTAGGAAGCGGATACTGAGAGCCTTTGGGGCTAGACGGATATGACGGGTCGGAAAATTGATTGAACGCTTCAGACGTTAGAGCCATAGACATGGTATGAGCCAGCGGACGGCTTGATATGAGCGAACGAATTAAGATGGATTTCCAATAAAATTGACTTGCTTTCGCAGTCCATTTCGTGGTACCAACTATGTCGAGCCAGTCCTTCTCTACAAATGTCTGTGGAATCATGTGAGAGCGAGACTTGAGTGATTATGTGTGTAAGGGAGTGTCCACCAGAGTCAGCCATGTCGTCCTTGTGCACATATACTTTAAATAGTCACTAATAGCCACAATTGCTTTCAGAGGCTCTTGGGCTGGGCTAGGCTATTCAATCAGGCCCAACCGACCCCAAAGCACTTGGGTGGCACTCAAGGCTCATTATTTTTCCCCATGAGAATGAATTGATATGTACCGGGTCCAGCCACAGGTGCGTCAAGGGTCGAGAGAGGCGAGAGGTAGGTGATTGATTCGATACAAGGGCAAATGTAGCGGGTACTTTGTAGAGGGACACAGTGGACCGCCCGACACGATTGATTTGGGGAAGAAAAAGGAAAGGAAAGCTGCAGTTGTGAGTTGTGATATAGCGCCGTCAAATTGTCATTATATCACGTGGTTGAATAACTGGACATTGCACAATTGTCCGCTCCCCAATATCCTCCAGTGCTGGCTTCTCATTACTCGTCACTCCTCCTCGTGACACCAGTACCGAGTAGATTGAGTGCTAAGGCAGCGTGGCAGTTTGAACCCGCGACATCCATCCATATCCGCGCCTGTCACAGTCTCGTTTCATCGGCATCGCTCATCCCAGCTCGGTTGGGTGCAGGTAAGGGTGTAGTTGAGGCTCATGCTCGCTTTCAGCCAGCCACTATCAACTGACATCTGAGACTTGAGACTCGAAATAACGAGATAGCGACCATCCGAGCGCGCCAAGGAAAAGGCAACTCGAAAGATCTCCAAGACTTGCGTCAATTGTGGCTTTGCACCGCCACTATCTACCTAGCCTCCCCTCCCAAGCGCGGACTTTTCTCAGCCAACCAAACACACGTTTCGACGCCTTTTCTAAACACGGAGCGGCCAACCAGCCAGCCAGCCACTGCAAGTCCTTACTTGGTGCCGAGGACGTGTATGTGAAAAAGAAGGATTGTATCATCCGAGTTGCATATCATAACCGAAGACAAGACAAGACAGGACGGGGTCTCATAGGCGCTGAAACCAATGCGAGCATCAGCAAGCCTACCTATCTCCCTATGTGTCTAGGAGTTGGTAACCAACCTGATCCTGGTCCTGGTCCTAGACGTTACGATCCTGACGCTGATGCTGATCCCAATCTTAATCCTGCTGGTCACAGGAACCCCGGAATCCGGGAATGGAGATAAGGCACAACGTTTCATCATTTCCGTCGAGTACCTACCACCGACGTATGTACATTAATTCGAGGTCAGGCGAAAGAATACCCTCGAGTGGAGTAGACCTATCTCTCTTCGAGTCCTCGGAGGCGAATGAGTGGGTGAGTGAGTGGGTGGGTGGGTAATGCGAGTATGTGTGGCGCTGTGGCACAGACACTCTCCTCTCTCGCTTGTGGAACTGCACACGCAAACACCCGCCGTGCCACACCTGAGGAACCCTCGCCGAACTCCCCAAACCAGCAACGGGCAGCAACAGTAGCAGCGCTAGCTCCTCCATCAGACCAATCAAACTCCCAGAACCTCCAACAGATCAACGTGCACTGGGTGTCGTTCGTGGCGCTTGTGCTGGGGATTGCGTGGCACAAGTGTGGCTGAACCTGAACCTGAACCTGAAGCCCAGGCTGAACAGGCCACGATAGGCTGGCTGAACAGTACTCCCGTATAGGTATACAGTTGGCGCGTGCTCAAACTGGTACTGTCCCATTTTGCCCTTGCCCTTGCCCTTGCCATGCAGCGTGTATCCATATACATGCATAGATGCACTTGTACAAGTATGGATTTCTGATTTGTGAGCGCCGTAGTGCCTCAGGTCTACACCAAGTATAGAGGCGGTTTTGTTTCAAACACCCGAATTCCGAAAAGAACCTCACGAAACCACCACTTGGGGTATTTATCCATTGAGTTCCTCCACCCTCGCTCTCTCTCTCTCTCCCTACTCTCGCTTCTCCAACTGTCTTTCGACATTGGAAACTGGGACTGTACATGTCTCATTGACTGACCCTTGAAATCCACCTACCCAACTCACATACACACTCATCCACCCATTTACTCACTCACGTCCACCCACGTCCACACCCACTCACCCATCCACCCAGCCAGCAGCCAGCAGCTAGCCACCAACACAAACAACAAAAAATGCGCACCCTCCGCCGCAGCCTCAAAAAAAGCTGCATCATCCCCGAACAGCTGTACTGCGGCATCGTCCACACGGTCTGGCTGGTCTGGGAGTACAGCCAGGCGGTGAGGCGGGCGCCGCATTGAGATTTTTTCCTCGCGTCGCTCCTTGGTCCTTCCTCACTCGACGCAATGGACAGAAATTAATTTAAACGAGGTTGATGAAATCTACGAAAACGGTCGATATCAAACGAGTTGATATGATATTGGTATGGCATGGTACGATAGGATATGAAATGGGGTGGCGGATTGACAATCCCTTACCACTATGATCGATTACCAACATGACGCATGACGCATGACCAATAACCAATGGCCAAGAGGTCGGTACGAATTGAAGATGAGCGGAATTTGGATGGGAGTTGATTTGACCGGATTGCGGTCGATTGAAATGTTCAATTTGTGGAGATACATCATATCACATATGGATATCCGGAGGAACTGGGCCTGGACTCGACTCGATTCGACTCAACTCGACTATCGCTTCGCACCTCCGCTAGAAAATCGCCCGACTCAGCCTCCTCCCCACACTCATCTTCCTCTCCCCTGCCTCATCATCGCCCGGAATATCCTCAAACTCCCTCCTCCCGGTGTCGAGGTCCATGTCCTGAACCTTGACCATGAACGACCAGTCGCGGGTCCACAGCTTCCAAAAGGCAAACAGGGCCAGCGCGATCGGGAGCGCGATGTAGCCCTCGAAAAACGTCTCGGCGTCCGGGTCGCCGTGCAGCGGGAACAGATCGACGTAAAAGGTCGCGGCCATGCAGATCACCACCAGAAACACCCCGAACCACGACCCATACACGCCCAGCTGCGACCGGAAGGGGAGGTCGTCGAGCGAGCGGCCGGCGGCTTTCCAGCCCGAGCGGAAGCGGATATGGCTGTAGCAGATGGAGCCCCACACGAAAAACGACGACAACCCCGTTAGCGCGAGCAGCCAGTTGAACACCGTCGCGCCGGTGGCCGCCTCGTTGATGAACGCCAACAGCCCAAATGCCATCTGGATCACGACGGGCCACACGGGACGGCCTTTCTTATCGATCCACGCCAGAAACTTGGGCGCCATGCCCGCCTGGGCCAGTGCCTGCAGGGTGCGGGTGGAGCCGTAGGTACACGAATTCGCCACAGACATGACGGAGATGGTGATGACGGCATTAAACACCGAGGGCAGACCGCTGACTCCGGCGTACTTGATGGCAAGGACAAAGGGCGAGGCTTTGGTGTTTGCCCCCGAAGAGTTGAGCAGGTCGGGAGAGCTATTGGGCACGATGATGCCCATGATGAGCAGCGAGACGACATAGAAGCCGGCAATGCGCCAGAAGACCTGTTTGGTGGCCTTTGGCAGTGATTTCCTGGGGTTGGCGGCCTCGGCAGCGGCCAAACCGACCAGTTCAGTCCCTCCAAATGCAAAAGCAGCAGTCACAAAGACGGAGCAAAAGCCCTTGAAACCTATACAGTATATTAATATCCCTAATTGCATGATAATATTACAAGACACCTTTTCTTACCATTGCGGAAAGCCTTGTTGCCATTTTCGGCGTCATCCCAATATCTGAAGCCAATGTATCCACGGTCATCGCCGGGGATACCGCCACAGTCGACGATGACGCCGAAGATGATGAAGCCGAGCACGGCGACAATCTTGATGATACCAAGGACAAATTCGACTGGGTCTTTGGGTCAGCCTCGTGTCTCACTTCTCACCCCGCCGATGAATCCTGACCTTCTCCGTAGCCCTTGACGCCAAAGAACTGGACGATAATGAGGGTTGTGAGAAACACGGCAATCCAAATGCCAATGTTGTAGTGGTGCCAGTAGTCAATTGTGATGCCCGCAGCGGTGATCTCGAACGGAAGCGTGACCAGCCAACCGATAGCCTATTTATCGATTAGCTTGAAAAGAATTCCAAATACCGGGACTGGCACGGAGCCATGTGAGATGCTTACATATTGCCACCCCATGGCAAAGCCCTATTGAGGAGATTAGTGTAACATACCGACAAACATGGATAGATCACGAACCCAAGCAGGATCAATAAATCGAACTCCGTAAACGTAAAAGGCTCCATTGACCGGATACAAAACCGCCAATTCGCCCAGAGCTTGCACGGTACATAGTAACATGGCACCGATGATGATGAACCCAATGACCAACGAGGCGGGACCGCCAGACTGCAATGCAGAGCCAGAACCGACAAAGAGACCAGCGCCGATAGAACCTCCTACATAATAGCCATCAGCACAACCTTCAAAACCCAAGAACAGAAGCACCCACCAATTGCGATCATCTGCATGTGTCGACCCTGCAAGCCACGGCTGAGCTTCGCTTGGTGGTGGACTCCCTCCTCGATATCGTGGGTGCCATCCTTACTCCCGTCAGGGACTCCATTATCGACATCGTGGGCAACATTTGCTGGTGCTGCTTTAGAGTCGTCTTTTGTTTTCTCCGAGAAGAAGTCGATGGCCATGACGATGGATGTGGTGGTGATTGAGGGTTTCAATCAGAAGATGGCAAAGTCTAAAGGGGATTCCCCAGCTTTATCGCTTGCGAGGCAGGGTCCGGCAGAGTCAAGAAGGTCAAGCCAACCCAAGCAAGCTTGTTGATTCATTGGATGCTTATCTCGATATCGCTCATCTTCCCTAAGCTCGTCGTCCACTTGGCCTCGAGCCATGACACGCGATTGCAGGGTTGCGTGATGTTAGACGGAAGGGAGCAGCCAAGGCTGCACACTGCAGGTGAAATGGCGGGGATCCTCCCTGATTTGACCTGGGACGCCAGCGAAACGTCGCACTCTGCGCGAGGTGGCGCGCTGGGCACTGCACAGATCCTGTGTAGGGTCGCGTATTGTGACGGGGTTGCCCTGCGATTCGAGATAAGGGAATGGTGTCAGAGGTAGTGCGAAACCAATCAGTGTCGAGCGCAACGCCGGGTGTTCAACCGTGCACTGAACGTCAGGAGAGGCGGCCGGGGTAACGCATGCACATTGGTTGTCTCGGGACATCCAAACATCATCCTGCCCGTTTCAATCGAGAGATGCAAGCAGACTCCCTGGTGGACTATGGCCGGGACCGCCAAGATCCTCTATCTCTCGCCGTCGATCACCAGAAAAAAAGCTCCTGGAAGGATTGACCAAGCAAACGCTTAGACGTATGCCAAGCAACGGCCTCTGATAAGGGGATGAGCTTGGGCAACACCGTGTTGGCTCTTGTTGGTAGTCATACTCGGTCCTTGTCATGGCAGCTTGGAAGTCGACGCTGGTGCCGCCATCGTGTCACTCGAGACGGCTTTGATGGGGTTGCAACGTGCTCGAACCGAATGAAGCATGGCACTCTGGGTCGTGCTGAACTGGAAATAGCGGAACCAGCGGGCCCTCAGCTGCTTAATAACCACGCAAGTGAACGAGAAGGGAAACAGGTCATCTAGTAGACGAATAATAACTTGTAGCGTTCATGATTTCATAATGTGCAGTAGCGTCGTCTGGCATGAGTAGTCAACTTACCGGTAGCTTTAGAGGAGCAGAGAAGGTCAAACTGCGCTCTTCAATTTCCACCGCAAGGGTCATTTTGAGTGGATACACGTGACTGTTCGTCATACCTTCCTTTTTCCGTCCCGAGACTACAGCCTTGGACTTGAATTAGTGGGATCATCGATTGGAGATGAAAGGCACTGCCAGTGTACTGCCCCATTGTCCGGAACCTTTCCTCTCCTAGCATCATCACGGAGACAACAGTCGCCAACGGACAGAAGAAGCCCCTGTTGTAATATCAATTCTACGAGGATACAGAGACCTCGATACGAGTCCTCGATGCGTGAGTCGCTGCGTTAATCTCCGGACTTTGGGTCAGATGCCTAAATCCAAATATACAAAACAAAGAACACCACTAGACTTTTCCTTTCCTTGGGGTCCGAGATCACTCGTACTCGTAGAGTCGTCCAGGAAAAGGAGAGAGACCGGCAACGCCCTGCAGACTGCTTACTTCGCCCTCCCCAACACCCGCAAAACCTCCATTTCCGCATCGGGCGGGTGGTCAAGGCAGGTATAGGCAGGTAGTTTCGAAGGATTCAAATGGGATCAGGATCACCTTGAATACTGGGGGGCCTTGGCTCTGTAATTTGATGAGATGATCAAGGCCAGACTCCCAAGCACGTGACGTGGACCTGGAGACATGGACGCGCACAAATGTACTTTAGAGGACATTCTGTTCGATGTGATGGCCGTCGCATCTTCCCTCGACAAAAAAAAAATCGTGAATGATAGTTTAAGTCTGTTTATTGATCGAGCTGTCGATCATTTCTATTGGCATCAAGCCCATCCGGGCAATAGTCAATTACAGGCATGACGGGCTACTGTTTAGCCAAAACAACCAAAACAAAATACCCCCCATATGGCTATCTCCCGTGCAGATAATTCCTTTCAAATGCTCGACATGAGGTGACAAGGTACACTTTTCCACGTGTCGTGTCCGTTGAGAGTCGAATCTCTTCCAAGTCATCCTCCAACGCCATCGCTTTGATCAAAAAGAAGCATCCAAAAACGTATGCAAAGAAAAGAAAAACCTCAAATCAACGCTCGTACTGCGGTAGATCGGGGCCTCCATGGTCATGATGCAGTATTTGTACACTGTATTCGTCGTCCATCAAGGGTGCCGTCGGTGCCAGTGAAGTGACGTGGGCGTCACCTGGCAGCTGGGCCTCATGCGCTAACGGTGGCCCACTTGTTTGTGCTAGAAGTCGGCGTCGTTCCAGCTCCTGCTTGTCATCGGTGTGGCCCCCACTGCCAGTAGAAGGGGGACGCGGAGGTGGAGATGTTGAGTACGGTCGGATGGTATCTTTAGATCTTGCCGAAGCGACTGAACTAGCGGCATGCAGTGTCGAGGGTGTCATACTCCCGTCAGTCTGATTCTCGAGCGCCTGTGGGAGAGGTTCAGACGATAAATTCGGGGCGGTTGGTGTATACGGCATAGGATGATTGGAGCTTTCTCCTTCCTGCGGAGGTTCACTTGGAAGCAAGAGCTCTTCTTGCCTGCGTAGCCGTGTCTTCTCGTCGACCGTTTCTTCCACCGCAGGCGCAGGAGGCGGTATAGTCTCGGGTGCCGAGGTAGGGTATACTGGCTGATAGTTCTGCTCATAGCCATAGTCGTATCCGTTTCCATCGTAATAAGGATATCCCGCTTCATCATAATACTGTCCGTCGTAAGCCTCGTGGTAGTATTGCCAGTCCTGCCAGCCCTGGTCTGGCTCTTGCGGCGTATCTTCCGTATACTGCTGCTCTGCTGCTTTGGTTTGTCTTCTCATCCTACTGCTGTCGTGGGTTCCAACGACAAGCGACATCTCAAATGCGACAACACTCTTGGTTCGGCGCAGCGGAGCTGTGTCTAGGATATGGAGAGACCACTCTGACGTGATTTGGTTGTTGGTACCAGAACTCTGAGAAAATGTCGGTTCGCTAGATGTGAGTCTCGGCCACAAGCGAGTCTCGCCGAGCTTGCCAAATAGATCAACCACCACTTCGACATGGTATGTAAAGGATATCATGTCGCCTGGAACATTTGCGATGGTTGGGAATGAATTGTCGGGAACTTTGATAGATGTCGTAATGTCCGCTGTCATCGTTGTCGGGTTGACTATCATCATGGTGGACGTTTGAGCAAGATCCTTTCGGAAAACACTGTTGGGCGAGGCAGCTGAAAAGTACAATCCTCCTAGACCCGTCCGGGACTTCGGATATACGTCCTCATATTCCATCTTCTTGTCTTTGCCAGGCCTGTTCGGAAGTGGAAGCGGAGGATGCATGTCGATTCTGCACTGGCGGTATAACGTCGCAATCACCATCCCCCGCACATCTGCCTTGGTGTGTGTTATAGATATTCGGATCGGGATTGTGTCGCCTGGTAATGCTCCATGCCGGGGTAACTCGGCGGTGGCGGTAATAGTATTAGTGGAAGATGAAGTTGTGTTACTTCGCGCATCGCTGTTCTGCGGGCTTGGATTTTGCGGAGGCGATACATCGTCTGCAATGTGAAAACTTGGGCTACTTGCGGGTGTAGCATTTGTCTGCATCGTTTCTTCGCTTGGCGCGGGGCTTAGCGGAGGGTTGCTGATGGAATGAGTACTTCGGCTGGTCGTGCTGTTCTGCGTGTTATTCCGGCTCAAGCGACCAGCCCCAGGGCTGGATGTCGTGTGTGTCGTCACAGACGACGCCGGTTTGACAACTTTGACTTTGCCGCGCTTGGAGACAGGCTCTAACGTGATTACCCGTGATTTTGGTGTATACATGTGCTCGATATCAACCAGGTCTTGGAACTTGATTTTAGTGCTTCGACTGGTCAAGGGACTTATCGTTGTTGGACGTGTAAGAGTGGCAGTCACCAAATAGGATACTGATCCACGTTCAAACTGTTTCGGCGTTAGTGTGACAGCATGGGAAGTGCGAAGCAGTCCACATACATCAATTGTGCTGGGGAGGCCTTTTGAAGGGAAGGGAACCTCGAATGCAAACTTGTAAACCTGTTTCTTGAGAAAGCCACTGCCACACAGGACCTGCTCATGCTGGAATAACGACACCAGACCATTGCCTTGATATTGCACTCCTCTTGAACCCTGGCCGTTTATCAAACCTTCGGGGGCTGGAAGACCTTCGCCAGGGGGTATTTGGTGTTTATAAACTTTTGCATATCCATGCAGAGCCACAACCAGATGTGTAATATCGAATCCCTTAAAGACCGTGAGGACCACGTTGCCCTTGACAATTTGACCCGGAAAATAGACTCGGAAGGGATCATCGGGCTCAATGGTCATATCAAACATATTTCGAGCATGTTTCCCCAGAGGATTGGACAAGAAGGATAGTATGGACCGGGGCCGAGGCACTGGCGGGTTTGGATTCGTGAGCAGTGACTCGAGAGGCATTGCCGTTAGGACCAAAGCCATTCACTGCTATAACGGCGACGACCACCGGAGCATTGTTGGCTAAACTTTCGACACGAGGTGGGTAGGGTCTTGAGGACGAGGGGCAGGCTTTCGAGAACGTCTCAAACCAGAAGTGTGGTTCAATATGTGCATTTACTAATGAGCGTCGTGGCGGGGGGCGACAGTCAGCTTCGTCATCAATTAGGGCCCAGTGCCTGCGCAAGGAGTCGGAGGACCGCAGCACCGATCGAAAGGCGTCAGCGAGATCAGGTGTTGTCCGATTCAGCGACGCATGGCGAAGCGCTGCGGCAGGTGTATCTCTAGGAACTGTTGTTCGACGAGGTCGCGTCTGGCCTGGGCGCAGGCGAGGGGAAATTCCGGGGCTTTGTAAGGGGACAACCACAGGGCTTGCGCTGTGCTTCGCAGGATCGGTCGAGGGAGGGAGGGAACGAGTGTCGCGAGTGTGCAATGTGTTTTTTCGACCATGCGCAGGCTCTTCTTCTGGGGAGGTCGAGGACGTAGGTAAATGGCTAAGCTTCGGTCAACGGTGGTAGTGTACCACGTTGATGGGAGATGGAGTAGTCGGATTGATGCTTGTCTGCGAATTCAAGCTTCGGTGCTTGGCAGGTCGAGAATTCTGTGGTCTGATCGAGAGGGAAATGCCGGGAGGCAATATTATTGAGTCGCGCAGGAGGGAGTGGGAAGCCGCTGGAGAAGGGGGGGACGGACAGGGCTCGGGGGAGCCAGGAAGAGGTCACTGGTCACTTGGTCACAGGTGGGATGGCGTGGATGGGTGGATGGATTGGTGGACTCGGAGAGGGTCGACTGGGGGCTGGGCTGCTGGACTTATCTAATTCGACCTAGAACAGCTTGAACGGCGGAGGTGCTCAAGAGGGTAGTAGCGCAGGATGAGCCTCATTGGCATGCAGCTCGTATCGTTTCTTGGTGGTGGTGGTGGGTTGCTCCAACGAGGGACACTTGCATGTCAGACTGCAGATTTGCTATTTAGTGATCCCCAGGCAAGCCAGGTCAACTTCTGTTCGTCGTCCCCTAACCGTCGTCGTCATCAGATACTCGCAGTGGTGGCAGCGCACTGATGATGGCCCACTTCAACCTTGCTCATTTTCCGTCCAAGTTACAGGACCGTAAGAGGGGGAAGGTGGCTGTGTGTGACGAGACGAGGTGTCAGCACCACAGTGGTTTCTGAGAACTTGTCCGCGTAGATATATAGGTGGTAGATAACAGAATGGTGGGAATCATAATGGTTGAGAAAGCTGCGACTTGTGGTACCCCATACGAGGCAGAGGGTTTGGGCCATGCTTTGGGGGGGGCCAGTTGGGCTCTACTCTCCCTGTCAAGCTTTTTCCATCTTCTTCGTGGGGCAGGGGCCGAAGAACCTAACAACCCTCGAGTGGACGAGTAGGCGAGCCGGTGGAGTTGGGTGTTCCAGAGGCAGGCAGCAGAGAAAAACTCAAGCACTAGCAACCGGGGACCAACTGACCACTGAGTGGTGACTGGTTACCTTACAACGGGTTAGGGCCCGGAGACGCCTACGAGTCGTGAGCCCACCATGCCTATACCTACCTAATAGCTACTCGTGGGTCCCCGTAGCTGCCTCTGCGAAGCCCACACGTCCAGCAAACTCAGTTTTGTCCCATGAGCTACCGCACTGCTCCGAAAATGATCCAATAAGTCGGTGTCACACACACAGCCTAACCACCTACAGAGTTAACTCATCCAGAAACGACCGTCAAACCCTGCAGCAGCATACCTAGACCTGGGGTATCATCCACCTGCTCTGAGCACATATGCCGAGCATGAGCGTCGTGATTGAAAAACTGCCTGTAAGGGAGATTCCTGCCGTGACACCTTCCACCATCTGATTGACGGCCTTGAGACCAGCGCCCCAGCATCCTTGCCTTTTCCATCCAAGCATGTTTGTTCCAGTATGCAAGTCTGTCTCAACTAGGCCCGACTTTGAGCTGGCCACAACTAGACGCAGCAAAGCTTCCCTCCTGCAAGCTTTATGGTCGATCTAGGCCATCCCGCAATCAACCTTCGGAACCGGGATTCGAAAAGGTGATCCATGGTAGATTTGGTTGTTCCTGGGCAGACACATGATCATTTTTCAACCCAGGAAGCTCAATTTCTTTCCACGGTTCATTTTCAATGGCGCGGCTTTTTGGCTGGTGACTCTTCCTCAACCAGACTGTCATCTGGGGAGTCTATTCTGGGTGCTTTGGCTGGCTTAACTCGACCCTTGACTTGATGTTTGATCAGTTTTGTTTCGTCGAGTCCGTGCTCTAGTCCGTCGGGCTCCACGAACACCATATCCCCATCCTGTCCTAGGGTCTCCTGGACGGCTTCCTCGAGTAGAATTCCAAAGGCAACCAGGGCCGTCTCGTCGAAAGTTCGAAAGTCAAATGTCCCTTGTCCTTGTACGGCGCAACTGTAGAAATCCGAGGCGTACGCATGCACGGCTTTGAGCATTTCAGACTCGGGTAGCTTTTCGTGGCTAGAAAGCTCGCCTGCAGCGTCATACGACTCGTGGATCACATGCTCCGGGATGGTCGACCTGCGCAGGAGGACTTCCTCTGGTGCAAGGGGTAAAACATGTTCGGACCGCCTCTGGTCGTGGGTCAAAAATCCATTCAAGCCCGCTCTTCCAGCCACCACATCATAGACTGTGAATTGTCGTGGCGGATTGGGTGATTGCAAAGCTTCACCGCCAACTTTGTCAAGGGTAGATTCGTTCAGAGGAGCATTTTCACTGGTGTCTGCCATATTTGCCCCCCGTCACCGTTTGTGACAATGGCAATGGTGGCCCAAGTGGGACTTCGCGCTATTCATCGCCGGACCTTCCAACTGGGACGATCGGAATTCGTAGAGGAATTAGATTCCGATGAAAACTGTTTTGAAAATTGACGCTGCGATGGTTGTAGGGTTGAGATTCGGATGGCAGCGTGGTTGGACAACCAACTAGCGAGACAGAGTGATGTGGTTTCCGAAATAGGATTGCGGTGCCGCGGAGATATCGTGGACCGGCTCACGTGCTCACTTACCCTCGGCTCACCTTCTGCTCTAACGCGGACACTAGAATTTCCACGACTGCCGAGAGCCTGAACCCTTCATGGGCCTCATCGTTGGTCCTGTTAACACCATGATAGTTCAAAGAACAGATATCTCACAGCTATTCTCCAGATTGATGTCTCCCCGAACGCCAGAACACGCCGACCTTATCTAAGATACTGCAATTTACTCGCAGAAGTTCCGTATGGAGCTCATCATAGCCCCGAGGAATTGGTCATAGCCTCACTGCAAGTAGTGAATAGCTATGACCCCGTTGTTCTGTCAGGTTTGAGACCGTGGCACGGGCGCTCCAAGAAGGTCCGAGTCACACCCATCATGGGAGGCTGATAGATAATTGTCGACCTGTGCAGGTAGAGCGCCACACGAACGCAAGGTGTATAGTGACTTTGAGCATCTTGTGAGCCCAACAGACGAAGCGCGGTACCCTGATCAATGTCCAGGGCGATGCTGGTGCTGGAAACCTGTGACCTCGAGGGTGTATCGGTACATTACATGAACCTATTGTACTTGATGACTTTACCGGCAAGAAGAACCCGAACAGAAATAGCAGATCATCACTAGCTCACTGTTCGCAAGGCTGTGGGAGACATATCCTGGCGTCCAAGTGATTTTCCGCCATGAAACTAGAACTCACAGACCCTCCAACACGCCATCGAGATCCGGATAACTTTAGACATGACGCTCCATGTACAAATCTCTTAAGCACAACGTTGAAGGGCATGCACGGTACCCTCCTGGTCTCTAGCACTGCTTTGAAGCCTGGAGCTTGTGGCTGCCCGGTCGATATTGGAGACTGCAAAATAATGGTTCATCAACTCTTCACAAGGTCGAAATGGACGTTGTGCCTTCCCTCAGAGAGGATGCCTTCGACGTGTCACCCTTTATGCGAACCCAGCACCGCAATGAAACAGTCTGTCGTCGGCTGCTGACGAATTTTCTTTTCGCATGGTCGAGGCTTAAATTACTGGCGCCTTAAATTAGGAGCCTGATGCAATCGTGTCGGTACCTTGTGTTCGCCTGATGGTGTCTCTCGCCTTAGCTTTTTTTTTTTTTCAAAACAATAATCCTTGCACCCGTGTATGGAGCCAAGATTGTTCTCAGATTTTTCCTGAGTTCTTCCATCTGTGCTCGATGCTGATTTTCCAGATTTTCCATTTCGGTTCTGTGGTGGTTGTCCTGATGTTCCATAAGTGCCCGTATATGAGTTTCAAACCGACTCAAAATCTCTTCAGACTGTAACACAACGTCGTTCCTTGTCTCTCGGTTTGAGTCCCTTGTCTCGCGGTTCGAGTCTCTCGTCTCGCGCAGGTCTGATTTGATGTCATTGAGAGCAACCGTTATCAAATCTTGTTGCCAGTGTTCGTTTATGCTTTCAGCTCTTTCCTTTCCTTTGGCATTTGGCCTAGGGCGAGATGGACCGGTTCCTGCGTCGCTTTCCTCTGACATGTTTACGTTCTGGGAAGGTATATCTTCTATTTATCATGTAAGGTTAGTGTCTTCATGAAGCTCAAGAGAGCCTAGGCTATTTTATGGATTGAGGTTACCATTCGAAAAAGGAACGTTGTGCCCGCGATTTGGAGCCCCACGCGAGTTTTTAGACCGCTCTTGCTCCGTAGCTGCATTCCTAGCCTTTGTGGAGGAACTCTGAGTAGATTTTAAGTAGCCAGGCACGCTACGTGTCTGAGCCGTTGGATTGTCAGCCATAGGACACGTTGATCCGTGGACCTGTAGTGGACTGGAAAGAATCACGAAATGAGGAATAAGACATGACCGCTGGACAGACGGCAGCGTATTTATTATAAGAACCCCCCTCCAGCACCCGTTACTTACCCCGCCTCTTCACGAAGATATGATTTGTTGATAAACGAGACATATTGCGCCCGGTTACTGTAGATGGAGCAGAACTTCGAGAAAATTTTAATCTTCCTGGAGGATGATAGTAATCACAGGCATTGTTCGTAGCCATTATTGTTGGCTGGGACTACGAAACCCTAGTGCCTATTTCCGGTCATTGGCCTAAAGTAGGTAAAAGGTTCAAAAAGCTATATACCCTCAGGAATATCGCGTGTATGCTGTACGCTGTCGTTCTTTTCAAAGGTTTCTGACTCACCATTTTGGGATTCGGAGTGATGCTCCACGATCAAGAAAATCAAGCTCGTAGAATGAAATGAACGCATGCACCGGTGGAACGTAGCCCATCCTTGATGAGGACAACCTCCTTAGCGGAATTATTTAGGCTGCGTAAAGGTCTCGCGGGTAATTGACGGAGGGAAATTGAATATCGGGATGGTGCTTTGAAATCCGTCCTTGGAGTAAGAGGCAGAAGGATATGCGTGCCCTGGTCTTAGATACTACATTATGTCAGTACGTTGCCTCAGAAGCGCAATGAGGGAAAGCCACCAGCCGATGAAATATTGGCTGCCCCTCACCCACATGCAGGGTGTTGTGGTAGATTGTTCTGTCACAATTCTTCGACAGGAACCCGTGCAGACCAAGGGTATTGTCCAGGCGCTGGCGGTCTCTTTGACAACGAGGAAATTCTCAAGACTACTCCAGCTGCGCGTCCAGAGTCCAGATTCTGCCGGATCCGGAGGATCTGATACCGTAAGATGCGTTCGTCAAAATCCTGGGTCGGCGAGCTGCTATGCATATCGCGGGGCATATCGCGGGGCATATCGCGGCCCTGCACAAATTTCAGGCGCTCAAGCCCTTCTCTCAAGGAGGTTATCACGTGATGTTCTGTTTGATCCCACCGCTCTGTCTCGAGCAGTTCAAGTAGCAATGGCAGGAAAAGGTATTCGGATAGGGGATGACACAGTGACGTTGCGGCTGAAAAGTGAGGGAGACAATCTGCACATTCGAAAACGCAACCAAGGACTTTCATCGCGTAGGCGCTGATGAAAATATCACTCAGGGCGTCCACAGTCACAAGTGCTCTACACGGCGGGTTCAGCCTGATTGCCAACAAAAGTGACTCTCGTCAATGACGGACAAAACGAGTGTGTTACACAAACTATTACCGAGTGATTGGCGTCGATTGGAGGAAGGACATTACCAGGATCCAGACTCTACTAGTAGGTAGCACGCTCGAAGATACGAGGAGACAAGGGTACCCTGCCTCCGACCTCCAAACAAATCTTGTCCTTTGATACATACATTCACATGGCTGCGTGGGGGTAAAACCAAGCCAGCCAGCCAGCCAGCTCTCGGCAGGAGCCCCAACGCGTCAAGATTTTCCCCCATACGAGCGTGCAGAGTACTTTCTAGCCTTGGCTCTTTGTAGAAACCGTGTATCCATATCTTCCCCTTCGTTAGACAGACAGCACTACCCTCTCTCACCATCGTTCCGGTACCTTTTCGAGTGTGGGTGCTTGTGGAGAAGGACATCACAATACACTTTGAGCTAAGCCAGAATTAGCGCTCAGTGCCGGCGCGCCGGCCGGTTGAGCTCTAACCTGAATAGGTCATATGGTCGCGCTAATTCGGCCTTTACTGTAACCGGGTACTCTGTACGAGGACAAGTCATTGCAATGGATGGGTCACATGTGGGCCAGGCACGTCAAGGAAGGTCTTCCTCGTACAAGGAGGAACGTATGTACTTATATATGGAGGCTTATCAATATATGTGCCACTAGTACCAGTAGTAGTCGTGTTACTGTACAAGTAGGAGTTATAGGAGCGAGGTGGTTCAGCTGGGGGAATTGGAAGGAGATATTACTACCTCGTTACTTGCTAATTTGACCAGATTCACTGACGGTCCGTTGACCGACAATCCGAAAAGCGAGGTCCTCTGTCCACACGTTGACGAGAGGAGATCTCTGAGATCTAAACGACAATTCATGAATGCTGAACGCACGTGGGTGCCTCTACACACTGGATTGAACTTTCGGGATACAGGATAGACCAGGTCAGTAGATGGTACGACATGCATATCAAGAGTCAAGACACGACATATCCTATGTCTGTTTTGTTTAGCACTGTGTTGTCACCCTCGGAGAGTAATATGAGGATGTACAGCGGCATTACACTCGACTATAAAAGGTCCAGTTTTACAAAATCGTTGAAAGATTTTCGAGGCCTGGAGGCTGCTGCGCTACCACTCTTCCGCCCACACCGCTCGAAGCTCGTCGGCAATCTGCGCGGTGCGGCGACCTGACTGCCTCTGACACTCTTCGAGCAACTCAATAGTGCGACGCCGCTCTTGAACGCCCTCCGTCACCAGACCTGCAATGTACAGACACTGGGTCGAAGTGAAGCTGAAGGGATCGGTAGTGCCGGAATTGGCGATGAGCAGGATCTGTTCGCGCGACCGGTTGATCAGCCGTCGGACGGACAGTGATTCGGCGGTGGCGGTGAAGATGCCCTGGCCCTGACCATGACCCTGACCCTGTCGTCGGGACGGGGATGGGAGTCCACTGAGTGCCAGCAAGATCTGACATGCGTGGTACATTTGGATCCCGACGGCTGGTTCTTTGGGTTAGCAGGTCTTGGGGAAATGGTTTCAGGCCTGGAGTGTGCTTACCACAGTGTGGATACACATACCATATGGATGATATGTCCCTCGCGACCGGATGAGCTGTGTAGTCCTCATCCTGCTCTTCTTGTTGCGCCAGGCTCACATAGAAGCGGGTCATCGCAGGCGGAAGCATCCCTTTCCACCGCTCGAGGTCACTTCGGATCTTGTCCCTCTTTCTTTGTCTTGTGCTCATCTCCTCCGAACCCTCCACGTTGTCTCGACACGGAACCCCACTGCAAAAGCTGACGCACTGTCCAAGCAGGAACAAGGCACGGTTTGCAATTTCCACATGAGACAAGTCTTCAAAGGAGTCCACCGCACGTGGCTCCCAGTAACTTTCGTCCAAGAACATGCGTCGTCCAGCATGCAAAGCTGCCCATGAATCCGATCTGAACCACGTCCAGAAAACCGATCCCTTGATCCCAGGTGAGTCTCCGTTGACTCGCCACAGTTGAAGGAGCGAGGCGATGCCCCGGAGGTGGGAGCTGAAACTTTCCCCCATCATATCCAGCATCTCGTAGCTACGTAGAGTGATATTAGCACATTATTCTTTTGCCTCGAAAGTCAGGAAGAAGTGAAAAGGGCAATGAATCCATACCCAGAGAGCATGATGCTGGATGCCAGGATCTTGTCACTATAAGCTGAATCTGCCTCTATTAAAAGAGTGCTGAAAGCCTTGAGCGCCTTTTGGTAATACTCGACTGCGACGTCCTCGGTGATCTGGGCCTCAGCACCTGCCCTTGTTAACGCCAACTGCTTTCCTGCAATGGCAAGACAAGAGAACAAGACTGCTGGGCACTCCAGAGCGAAGATAGGGACAATAGTCGAGTATGGATTTTCCGAGGAGAATGCATCGATCTGATAGAGCGTGTGAGCTCATGCACGAACGACTGTAGGGGGAGCACGTCTACATACCCAGCCTGCGACGTGTTCCACGAAGTGTCGGAGGACAAACAGGTCCATCTCTGTTAGATACAGGGGGATATTCGATCCGACCTCCTCAAAAGGAGGCGAGCTCCTGGTTACACTTTTGGTAGACGGACGGTCGGAGACAGCGCTGTGTCCTATACCAGAGAGCTGACCATGCCTAGGATACAGTCCACTTGGAGAACGACGTATGCTTGCCGGGTGTCCATTGATAGGGACGGAGTCCGAGACGGTCAATGGTGACGTTTGAGGCGAGCTATGGCTCGAGCCTCTATCCTGACGACTCGGCGAGAACAGCCCAGCGCGTCTCACGCCTTGCCTTGATAAGGAAGGACTTGCGGTGTTCGAAGTCCTTCTTTGCCGAGACTCGTCGCCATGGTTGTCCAAGTCTCTGAAAACACCGTGATGAGAAGTCTGGAACGAGTTGTACGAGAAAGACCGTTCACTGAGATATTGAGCAAGGACGGGTCCAAAGGAGGCAGGCGTTGTGACAGCTTCAGCCTTGTCAATGGTTGACGGTCCCAGAAACGGCGAAGTCACCCTGGAATTGACGGCGGTATTGGTGCCGATACTCGACCCCCTGGCATCGGTGTATCGACTTGTGGTATCGGCCTGGTCAGAGCTCGGGCCCCTTCGATCGCGCGGCTTGGCTTCATACAAACATGGCCGATTCTTCTTCGCGCAGTTGCCGCAGATTGGCTTGCGTTCGTCGCACTTGACGTGCCTCGTGCGGCATGTACGGCTGCATATTCACCGTTTCTGGATCAGTAACGCGGCGTTATCATCCTTGCAGCGGTGAACCAACAGTAACGTTCTGAACAGGGGTGTTGAGGCACATACCAGCCTGTCGTTACGCGAAGGCGCGTGGTAGTATGCCGGGGGCTCTCGTGGCCGGGCATCGTGTCGAGGAACTGTCTGTATGACTCTACCTACTGCCCTACGTCTCGAGCCTCGTGGCGAGATGTTGGAATATCGAGGGTCCTGAGATATAGACCGGGGGTCCCAGTCTCCCATTCCTTCCCCATCCGGTACTTCGGCAAGCGTTATCATTGTCCAAAACATTGGCGCCGAGAGTCCCCAAGTGGAAACTGTGCTTGAAGGGGGGGTGCGGATTAACCCGACGCCTTGTGAAAGTGGTACTTCCTCTTATCTTATGCACGTGGAGGTGCCTATCTCCTATATTCCCCTTTCCTATCTCTGGGGGTTGGGGTTTGGAGTCGAACTTTGATATACACTGATGGAGCACTTCCGGATGTCTCGTTTGGGATTGCGCCATCAGCGGTCGCGGGAGCTAACTTGCTCGTCTAGCTTTCTTGATAACGAGCAGGTGTTTCGAAGCAATAACAACCAACCCCGCGGTCTCTTAATACGGCAGGTCGGCAAATCCGAAAGGCTTTGAAAGGCTTTGATTGGCAGCGTAGTACTTGGCTTTGGTACTAAGACCATTCGGCATCTTATGCATTTCGTTTTCTCTAGAAGCCAAACCATACAAAAGTCACCCGATGTCTCTGTGTTCGATTGTAGACTAGTAAGACAGACAGATAGTGTTGCTGCCAGTAACAGCGCGTTCTGATGCCCGCGAGTCCTTGCCCTTCATCTCATTGGGACCAGATCTCCTTCATCTTTGTCAGCCAGGAAATCTGTTCCGAGTCCTGGGGCTTCACTGCTTCACTCGGCCACTAGCCTCCGGCAACAGTATTGCTGTTGTCAAGGCAGCTGAACGCGGACCCAACCTGGCCAGCACGGTATTGATCGATAATGCTCACCACGTTGGCGTACGTCCCTCCAACAGTGATCAGGCACCCAAGCAGGAAAATGCCCACGTGCAGATAATACATGAAGATCTTCACGGGGGTACCCTTCCGGGCGCCTTCGTTCAAGACCATCCATAGAATGGCGGGGATAAAGACACCCAGATACCCGAAGCCGAGAGCGCCAATCAGCGAGACCAGACTGCCGTAGAACGGAATGGCCTCACACAGAATCCAGCCGAGCAGGCCCGTTCCGTACGTACACGACAACCAGACCGCCCAGTGCGTCTTTGTGTTTTGGGTCAAGTGGTGGGTGTTTCGCAGGATGCGGACGAAGATGCTCTTGCCGGCCACGTGCACGCAAATCATGGTGCCGGCAATCAGGCCCGGAATCGCAATGGCGTATGAGATGATCTTGATGGTCGGGCCGGCCGAGCCCAAGGCTGGGGAGGAAACCCATTTGCCGCAATAGGCATAGACGGTCATGGCCAGGGCTAGATAGGACGAAGTGATCCAGGCCATGGTGACATACACACTCTTGAAGTAGTCCTGTGGTCTTCGCATCTCTGATATCACGGGAACGAACCCGGAGGTGTTGGCCGAAGAGGAGAAGATGGCCAATGAAGCCGACCACGCGGTGGCAAAGGTTGCCCCGACGGGAGGCGAGGCCGAGAAACCAAGGTCGAAGTCTCCTGTCTGAGGCGCAGCTGCGGGGCGATCACGTATCGTGACCGCAATGACCACAATCATGATGGCCGCGACAATGGAGATGAACCCGACCCATGTGATCCAGCCAAGATTGTGAATCTTTCTGATGCTGGCAACCGAGGCCACGATGATGTAGGCAACGAAGCCGAATGTGATGGTGCAAGTGCCGTGTTTCGAGACGGCGTTGAGGGCGATGGAAAAACCGAGCGTTGAGACGCCCGCGCAGAGGATCCAGGTGAAGAGATAGACGAATTCCGTGATCTCTTTCACGACCCAGGCGTTTTTCTTCGTGAGGCCCATCTTTAGGGAAGCGATGTACGCACTGTCTGCAATGGTGTGGACCGAGGGGTACTTGAGCTTGAACTGACCCTGCAGTACGGCGCAGTATGTGTTGAGCAGGCCCCAGAACACAATGAAGATGCCTCCTGCAACGGCACCGAGATTGTAGAGCGCAGCAGGAATGGAGAGCACGCCCGCGGCAAAGGTCATCTTGAGGAAGAACATGGACGCTCTGATCCAGCCGACTGTTCGGAAGTTGACACCACCTTGCCCAGTGACGAAGACCTCGGCCTCGTCGACGCTTCCATATCTGGACCGTTCATCCTCGGGGGTCGCCGGTGTGGCTGTAGCCTCGACGTCGGGCTTTTTTTCTGTGATTGAAGCGTCCATCTTTCTCCCGAGATGGAGGAATGCCTGGATACCAGGGTAATGGAGCGGTGACTTGTTTGAAAACAAAGTGGTTGACTGAGGGATGGATTGGCGAAATTCCCGAGGATCCAGGTGTCAAGGGGACGTTGATATATACTTCATCAGGAATGGGTATCTCTTCTATCTTCCCATTCTTTGTCAGGACATGGCTAACCACGTTTCCCGCCTGGGAGATACCGATCCAGCGAACCAACCGCCACCGCGAGTCAGTCTCGTCGCTCTCCCTGGTGGATACCGGGCGGAATCTCTTATCAGGACCTGGTCGACTTCTGCCAAAGGTAAAATGTACTTCTTTGCCATGTGTTTGGGACGACAGGTGCCTGTCTATCATGCTTGCCTTCCGCGAAAGGCAACGATGGGCGAAGTCGCGGCATATCGTAAACTCTCCCAAGAGATAGAGGGGAACCGAATATTGCCATTGTCGGCGAACAAACCAGATATCGCCTATACACGACCCCTGACAAAACTTCGGCTGTATCACGTGTAAGGCTTCTTGAGCCGCTATTTCTCGAGACGAGGTCGGATATCTCCACTTTCACTATCTGTGTTTTTCGTCGCGAGGTGCTTCGGCTATTCCACATCGGGATGCTATTGGATAGTCGTGTCCAACGGCTCCACGGACGGTATCTCCGTCCTTTATCAAGCAAGAGTCGGTTCAGTCAAGACCGCGCTCGTAGACGGCTCGAAAGACTATCGCAACCTCCTCGATGCGCCTTGGCGATGGATCACAACGCCCGGAAGTCGGCACGGTCTGGGATAGCATTCCTTCGAATCTGGAAGGTCAATGTCAGTCACAGACATGACCATAAGAAGTAGCTGGTAGGCCTGCAAGCGAAGGGGAGAAGATCCTTGACATATGTCTTGAAGCACTGCATGCGAAGTGGAAGCCAGCTGGACTGCAAGAACTTGGAGAACTGCAAGGATGGCAATAGCATCGTTGGGAAAGTAAGTCGCCATTCCACGTAAACCTCGATATCGAACCCATATTTCATCCAGTGGGTGACACTTTCTAATGGTGGCAACAGAGGAACAAAGCTCGACGCTGCTGAAGTTCGAGCGCTCGTCAAAGCTGCCGGGCTATCAATACCCGATAGTGTAGTTGAAGACTGGCAGGTTCTTCTGGGGTCCTTTGAGGACTGTGCACAGCTCGTGTTTGAGGAAGACGACAGCCTCCCGATCCCAGATCCAGATCGCTATGTCCGCACAGACATTCAGATTCCCGAGGACAACGACAAAGGCGGCTGGGCAACACGATGCTCCATCAAGAGTGTCGCTCCCACGAGCACTCTGCTGGCCGGACGCACAGTGGCAGTCAAGGACAACACTGCCGTTGCCGGCGTGAGATGTACTAATGGTCTCCCGCCTGTCAATGGAGAGTGGATCCCCAAGTATGATGCCACTATCGTAACCAGAGTTCTGGATGCTGGCGGCATAATCACGGGCAAATCTGGTAAGTATTGAAACCATATAACAGTGTCCTTTGGTGTGAAAGACGGTCCAAATGACTGACCTCGGAGATCCACAGCATGTGAGAATGCGTGCATGGAACCCATCTCCAATACGTCGTACACCGGCGTCGTCCATAACCCCTATGCAGATGGTTATACATGTGGAGGTTCGAGCAGTGGATCAGGACGATTGGTCGCCATCGGCGCTGCAGACATGGCCTTGGGTGGCGACCAGGGTGGGTATGTTACGATCCTCCAGCCCTGCCGCATCCCTTGTAAAGGTAACGTTGCGACTAACGCCCCAGGCAAATAGGTCCATTCGTATCCCTGCAGCCTTCTGTGGCATTGTCGGGCACAAACCGACTTGGGGTCTGGTTCCGTACACGGGCATCCTGGGGCTCCAATCCGTCATCGACCACGCCGGGCCCATGACGGCTAACGTTCGAGACTGTGCACGGCTGCTTGAAGCCATAGCCGGCCCGGACGGCATCGATGACCGTCAACCCTTCTCCATGGCTCCGGAAACCTTGCGTTATTCGAGCGCCTTGGACGAATTCCTGGCCGCAGGAGCCGCAAAGCCCCGAGACCAAATCCTCGGGGGTCTCAAGGTCGGAGTCCTCAAGGAAGGCTTCGCCAGCAAACAGATGGACGCGAACGTGGCCAAAGCGTGTCACTCGGCCATCTCGGACCTCAAAGAACTGGGAGCCGAAGTGGTCGAAGTCTCGGTCCCGACCCACGACCACATCAGCGTCATCTGGATGTGCGCCCTGCCACTGCGCGGGGCTCGGGAGGCGCTGCTCGGAGACACGACGGGGCGCAAGAACCTCGAATTGACGGATCGCGTTGCTCCTGTCGCCCCGGCCATGGGGCCGAGTGAGAAGGCGTTTCTCTCGCAAGACTTCTTCGACGCCCTGGGCCCCGGCGCCCAGAACCTGTACATGCGGTACCTGTACGTCAACACCAAATACGGTGCGAGTCTGCACGCCAAATGCACCAATCTGCTGGCCAAGGCGACACAGGCATACGACGCCATCCTCGCCTCTGTCGACGTGTTGGTGATGCCCACTATCCCGATGCCGGCATTGCCTTTCCCGGGGGGAGCTAGTAACCCCTCTGGACGCTTCCCCGGCGGACCTCTCGAGGCCCTCTCCTACCCACTAGGCGTGCTCAGCAACACGGCACAGTTTAATTCCACCGGTCACCCGGCCATTTCAGTGCCTGTGGGGTTTGTGCCCGCGCCGGATAACCCAGACGTGAAGCTGCCGGCTGGGCTCCAGATTGTCGGGAAGCGGTTCGAGGATTTGACCTGCCTCAAAGTGGCAGCGGTGTGGGAGGAGAACAAGGACTGGAAGTCGCTGCTGTTTGCGTAGGAGGGCACAAGGAAATGGAGAAAACTTGTCACAGAATAGGAAACATGGATATTGTATGTCACAAATAGTCGAAAGGTTTCATGGTACAATGCCACCTATTTCGGACATTTTCTCCATCCAATCAAGCTGATAACTTTTGTTCGCCCGGGCATATTGTGGGTTTCGGTGGAAGTATCCTCTCTGTTCACCTGGCTGCCCTACAAGGCTGGGCCAGCCGCCCCTGGGAAAAAGGATCAACCGGTCGAAAATGCATGGCCCACACCGGGGACTACCCAGGTTTCTGACCAATGGTTGTATAATAAGTGGTATAGTAGACTCTGCCCTCTCGGATGTCTTGGAGGGTCTGGCCCACAGCTCTTCCAAACAGGTCCGACACTTCCTTTGGTGCTCTGACCCTCAAGCCCTCGTGGATATCTGTCAAGGCCCAAATCGCATTGTCGGTGTCCTGCCTCGAGAGCCACGGTACGGGAGGCACGTCGACGTGACGGAGGTTGACGAGCCCGTGGCGCTGGAGCTCCGTGACGAGATGCCGTAGCCATTCTGTGTGGGAGAACAGACTGGTCAAAGGCGCCGTGATGGCTGGGGGGTCTCGAAACGCGCCGGGATATCTCAGTGGGTCGCTCATGGCTCGGAGGACCGGCACGGTGGCGTCGATCCACTGAATGAACCCGCCTGGTTTCAAGAGTCTGACGATATTGTGCATGACCCAGTCCTTGTCCTGGAAGTAAACCGCCGCCATGATCAGCCGGACATGGACAACGTCGAACCGGCCCACATATCGGTCGGGCATGGGCTGGAATATGTCGTGGATCTCCAGCGCCACATTCTGCGGGAGCGTGAACTGCGGCGGAAACTGTTGCGGGGATATATCGATGCCCGTTATTCGCGCATATGGATAATTCACGGCCATCTCGAGAGACCAGATGGCATTGCCACAGGCGACATCCGCTATCTCGAGCCCCCGCAGGCCCCCAATCCGTGCTGCAATGTCCGGGTGAAGCAGCCATCCCAGCCTCCTCAGTATCAGATAGTGTTGTGCGGTCAGCCTGCCAGACGCCACTGTGTCGCGGGACATGATATATGGGTCTCGGTGCGCTGCTGTGTCTGCCGCCATATTTCCCTCTCGAGTCGTGCGCTCCGATTCGCGACCAGCTCCGACGAGAGGGTTGGAAGTTCAAGTAGCGAATTATGTAAAAAACCAGACGCGAACCGCGTATTTTATGCTTGAATTGTTAGATAGGACCAAGAGCATGGGTCAAGCTCAATAGGCCAGTCGCAATACCGCAGGGATGAAAAGTTGTAGCATGCTTGACCTACTTCTTGAGCACGGTTCTTCAACTTGAGTCCCCTGAGTCTTTCTGTTGAATTCAAATCTTGAGCTAAACTGGCCCCGCGGCCTAGAGAAAAATCCATGCGAGGAGCCGACGTAACTTGAGGGCATTGAGGATTACAATGCTATACCCTGAAAGGCAATGAGAAGCGATGATTGGCAGAGGAAGCGGTCTCTGTAGTAGACGGCCTCAATCAGGAGGATGCCATTCTATCGTGTGAGACCATGGGGTCGATGTTTGATCGAATCACATTCTCGCGGGCTCGCAACACAGCATGAGGGATGTTGTTTGTCTTCGGGGAGCGGGAAGTTTGATTTGTGGGTGTGTCCCATCGTCCTATCACGAAGCATGTTGAAGCGATGCCCTGGATGGCCTGAAAGGTAGCCAACGCAAAGCAGGGAGGAGGGCTTTGAGAGTTTCTGTAATCAAACTTGGGGTGGCTCGCCAAGCTGGTCCTTCCGAAGGATCTTTGGACCCGGCCAGGAAAATTTGATGTAAGGCCACCCGCTAACAGACCAGAAACCCCGTATTCCCTTCAAACTGTGCTCAACGTCAATGGACATAGGTGCTGGGAAGGTAATACCGACGACTATTAGCGCAGCAGATCAACTTGGAACGTTGTGTTGGCGACAATGATGAGCGTGATCTTGAGGGCAGGAGGACCCTTGCTGTTAGCGGTCCGATATCTCTCGGTTGGTGCCACGTCCTGTATCTCGGGCCTTCAAGCCACTTTGTGAACCAGAAACGAAGAGCATTCGTAAGAAGCGAGGGTCCTGTACCAGGTTGTGGGAAAGGATGATCGATGTCGACCCTCTTCTTTCTTTGCCATTCATGCCTTAAGCATGTTCGGGGCCGGCATTGTCAATCTTCAAACCACAGCCGCGTGGTCCGGTTCTTCGGTTCTGCTCTGAATTGGACTGTGAACTCCGGAAATCAAAAAATTCTGGATGGACGGACCCGTGTTCAGGATAGCATCGAACCACTTCTTGCTCGTTTTCTTCTGCAGCGACTATTGGCACTCCGTGGCAGAGAGAAATTGAAATACAAGGGTCCACCGCGCACTGACAGCCAGCAAAGTGTCTCGATCATATGAAAGGGAAAGAAAGGGATGCTTGGATGCTGAATTTATGAAGGTTTCAATGCTCCGTTGTCTCGATGGAATCAGGTATTTGGAAGTAAAGTATCGAGCCACCAGAGATTGTGTGAAGATCCTCCGTGAGATAGAAGAGCCTGCGGCGACAGAGATCAGCAATAGCACAATAGGAAGGGTAATCGCCTTGCGGATCCTGTACACTCAGCCACACCGATCACAGACGTCGATTTCGCGTCGTTCATCAATCTCCATGGGCAGTTCTAGATGTCGCCAGGAAGTTGGTCTCACAGCTCGATCTGTTCAAAGCTTTCCACAACCTCGAATTCATCTCTCTCTGTATCAGACAGCGGCGCGTTTCCTGGTCTGTCCACCACAGCTGCTTTCATGCCCGCTTGGATCGCTGCCCGCACCTCATTGACATTATCACTCAAGAACAGTATCTCGCCTGGATCTCTGCCAAGCTCCGCCGCAATCTTTACGTAGCTTCTGACTTCTTGTTTGAGACCCGCATTCGTCGTATCGAACCACGCTTTGATAACGTCTCGCTTGTCCAAAACAGCCTTGGGATCGTCGGGCGAAGAAGGGTCTTTGATGTGTTGGAACAGAAGCTTCTGTGCGAAGATTGACCCGCTACTGTAGATAGATATCTCTTTGCTGGTGACGTTGCTATCGCCAGAAGTGGTAGAGGATGACCAGGTCTCCAGAGAGCTTAGCACATCAGGGTAGACAGGCGTCGAATATACATGTGTCTTGTATCCATTCTCCCACAGATAGCCTATTCCAACTCAGTATTGGCTATTTATGAGCATGGAGAGGGACGAGCGCGTCGGGTTGCGGAAAAGAATACCGTTTACCTTGCAGATTTTTCAAATAAGCAATCTTTACATCTCGCTCAGTGAGGTCTTTAACGTGAGCTTCGAATGCCTCAGGAGATGAAGTTGCTGATTCAGGAAACGCTTCACGGTAGGGGACGAATTCCGGGTCATCCCACTTCGAAGCGAGAACATCAGGAAGCGCTTTCAGGGCATATGGAAACTTTTCAGCTCATGTGAGTGAGTGCTTAAATTGCTCGTTCACAGCCTCGGAATGTGAAAAAAGCAGCAGATGCATACGTGCTGGTGGCTTCTTACCAAAGTATCTTTCACGAACGTGATTGGGCAAATAGTGCCCTCTGATCGGGTTTTGCTGTTAGCCAATGTGCCATGCCGCACTACTACTGCGCCATGTTCGAGAATCTGCCTACCTATATCTAGCAGAACAGCCTCGACAGCCTTGAAAAATTTGACTGACTTTTTCACGGCCTGTTTCCGCTTCCGGGCGATTTTGGCTGGACGCCCTTCGGCAGCTTTTGCGACCGGGCTGCGCGAGCGCCTCTTGGTTGAACGCGTTGAGACCATTGTTTCAGTCTAGTTAAATATGGCCTGAAGGTATGACCTTACTGGCGAATGCAAAGCTCCGATTCCCGTTAAGAACACGTTTGACGACAATGAGAGGGACTTATTGTCCTGCTTTTTAAGCTCGGAGCTGATGTCTCTGTCGGCGACGGGGAAACTTTTCGCCAGACCTTCCTTCAGCCGCTGTTTTCATACTTTGATGAGGCTATCTGCCAAGGCCTCAGCGGCTACATCCGACACCATGTGGGTCACTCGAGTCTCTTAGTCTCGGCCACCATCAGGAGGGCAAGGCACTATGATACGACACAACACACAAAAGTACCGACTTCTCTACTGGGACCCGTGTTTCGACTTGCTCACCGCCCCCGGTCGCTTTGAACTTGTGCGCTGTCGCCCTTCCTTGGGTGAAGAAACCCTCCATATCTACGGAAAAGACGGCACTGCGCTTGGGTTATGGATTGAATGGCCTCGTCAAGGAATAGATCGTCTGGGTGTCAGCACTTTGTACCTCACAGGAGCAGGACCTGGGCATCGCTATGTGGTCTAACATGTACTATATCATGAGTTTGAAGAATATCAACGGGAGACAGGTTTGACAGGTTGGTGAGTTTCTCTTACAAGACAGCTAGCCAACCTCAATTGTTCAGATCAAGAATATTGCGTACAAAGTCATCTGCTCTATCACGCGTCGAGGTCTCGAGTGATCAAGGATATAAAGGCCCCCCCTCGATGATTATAGTCTAGGATTTTTTGTTTGTTCCAAAATTCGTGAAAGCGCCTCCTGGCAACCACTTGCAGGTGAAGTGATCTGAACGACCCTGGCTTTGCGGCTGCACTTCATATGTTGTATCCGCGATCCATACATCTGATTATCTGAACACGCCTCACCAAGCATTGCCGTCAACCCAAACTCGGCCGTCGGGCGTCGAAGCAGGTATCTACACAATAACCAGCTTGGCGACAGCTCATCGTGGGACTCAACGCATTTGTCTTCGCCCTACATGGAGGCAGTAAGATGGCCCTTGATTTTGTAAATTTCCGCGGGCCGCCTGCCTCTGGTGTCCCTGATTTTAGGGTCGGCGCCATGCTCGAGAAGTAATTGAACCAGCTTATGGTTACCAGCCAGGTAGGCAACGTGTAGCGGTGTTCCGACCCCGGTGACAGAGTCAGCGTACGCTTGAGGTTGTCCTTCGAACTCAATGGTACTGGGCGACGCACCACTATTCAAAAGAAGCTCGATGATCTCTTCTTCGCGGTTGTTCCAGACAGCAGAATGTAGAGGGTAGCCATGTTGGACTGATGCACCAAGCTCGAGAAGCAGTTTGATAGTCTCAAAAGAAGCACATTGAACAGCAATGGTGAAAGGTGTGAGGCCAAACATGGTGGGAGCGTTAGGATCGGCGCCATGCTCGACAAGCCAGCGGACAAGCTCCAAATCAGAAAAGGCATCACTACGCGAGGTCAGGTTTCTGTTGGATTTGATTATGGGGGAGAACCAACCGCCAAAATGGAGGATACTCCTTTTGGTAGGCGGCGTTAATATCAAATCCCGTATTCAGCATGAGCTCGAGGATCGGGTACGAGAGGTTCTTCACCACAGTGCAGAAGTCGAAAGGACAAGGTTTGACGCCTTTCGATAGGAGGAGAGATACAATCCACAGATAGTCCCTCTCCACCGCAGTGCGCATGGCGTAGAATTTGTCCTGGACCGTGAAATCATGGATGTCGTTGGCCGCGGGCCGGCCAAGGAGGCTTTTGACTTTCTCAACATCACCAGAGGCAACTGCTTCAGTCAGGGGAGTTGGCTGGGCGGACCACATTGATTTAAGCGCACCAAGGTCATCGAAAAGAATGAGGATGAATTATGAAGACGAACAGGAGAGAATGATGTGGTGACGCCTCGGTTCGGTTTAGCGTCCACTTTAGCTCCTAGTGGCCCTTATTGATAAAGTTTATCCGCCAAGTTTAAAAACACTTGAACTCGAAATGAATGTGGGTGGTTTGGTAGTTGGTGGAGTAGTTTTCTTCGACTGGAGAATGTGATCGCGTGAGGCCATAATTTAGTGGTCAGCCACTTGGCGTGACTCTCGGACTGAGGAGGATGAAGACGAAGATGTTGCTCCTACCGCTGGATCTGCTGGATGATGGAGGGGCTTGGGCAAGTGTCGATTCTACTATTTACATGAGGTGCTATCCTAGATCTGCACTACGAACCTCATTCTTTGTCCGAAAAAACCACTCCCCGTCTCCATGTCGCCTAGTTGTACAAGTCCTATGCACGTATACCATCCTTGATGATACCTTCGACCTGCAAACACTGACGAACCGACACAACACGATTTCCCGGGGGTCTGATAGCTCTGCATAGGAGGGAAACAACCGCCCCCACAATCTGCATTCTTCAGGACAAATGGTGACGAGCCGACACTGTTTGACCAAGCGTTGGTCCCGATCAAGCAAGAAAACCAAAACCTTGCCGACCCCTTCGGATGTATGGTTCATATCGATCGTCGGATGCAGTGTGTGGGTCAATAGACGAGACCCACGAGCACAGCCGACACAAGAAGAATTCCCGCTCCGAATGAACGAAAGGGTGGAGTTGCCCAGCTGCTTGCCGTCACAGAAGCGACGGTGACGGTGCTGCTTTCCGACGTGCTCGATGAATGCGTTGGCATGCTCGACAGGGACGTGGGAGTTGTTGTTGGTGCGGAACTACTCAGAGTGGTAGATATCGACGTCAAAGCGGAGACGATATCGCTTCCTGTCTCCAACGGAACTGTCAAAGTAACGCTGCTTGGATTGGTGGCCTGACTAGGATAAGAGGGGTCTGGCGTCAGAGTCGCCGTGATGGTCGTCGTTCGAATGGCTGGTACGGTGGTCTATTCTCTCCCCATCAGTATGGCAAGCTCAATCTGATCGAAAGGGACGCAGAGCAAAGAGGGCCAACAAACCTGAGACGTGGACGAGCTACCGCTGCTGCTGAGACTACTGCTGGTGGCTGCAGTGGCCGTCTCAGTAACACTTGAAGTCCCCGTCGCACAAGTCCAAACCATTTCCCGTGGAGTTCCTGACGACGAAGACGACTCATCGCCCTGTGCGCCAACCACCCAGATCAAATTGCGATCCCACATCTGCACGGTGGCGTCCACGCTGGCGTTGCAGAACACGCGATCATTTAGACCCAAAATGTCGTCGACGGAGGCATCTGCTGTCGTGCAAGACCCGCTCAAGCAGGCTGCTAAGGCTGTGCGGTACGAGCAGTCTGTGCAGATACATCGCCGGAGCATGGCGGAGGGGGAGTCGTCGTCGATAATACCCACATTATTGTCATTCATCGTGGCTGTGGTCGTGACAGAGGCCGAAGCAGATGCATAGGAAGATGAAGGGTCTCCATTCCCGTCCCTGGAGAGAATGGAGCCGCACGACCCAAAGGCCTGGAGGAGCGCGGTGCTGTAGCAGGTCTGCGCGCAGGTCGGGAGCTGCGTCCAGTTTGTATACAAAGACGGGGCGCCAGCCACAGTCTGCTGAAGAGCCATAGCGGCGTGGACAACTGTGCCCCAAGCCAGGAACCGAGCCAGCAGAATCATACCTTGGTCAGTAGACCTACACCTTGTTGGTGTATGTGTCTCCCCGCTATTCTTTCTCGTGGCTTGTGGAGGCCGTGAGTGGAGGGTTGAGCCAGGATAGTATCCGATTTCGAGATGAGATGCTGATTGTTCACATGTACACATTCATGTCATGCATGAACCTATTCGATATTGCCGTTCGTGTTCATGTTCGTGTTCATGATTCGGTAGATCTAAAAATCTCGGAATCAAAGATCACAGAACTACTCCTAAGAACGAATAACTACTAATAAGAGACCGTGTCACGAGTCTTGTCAATAACAATAGTAATGTCGATGTCAATAACAGTGTCACTACCACTGCTGCCACGCGCGCGGACGAGAAAGCCCGAGATATGTCGTTAGACCCCGGGGCACGAGGACAGGGCACACAGGGACAGAGGGACATGAATACTACTCATCTTGTGGTCGCACAATTATACATATCAAGTGATCCTGTGATTCAGTGATGCTGTGATATCTACGCTCCCTTCATCCTCTGTCAACAGTGGCAACTGACCCGTCCACCATCACGCCGAAGAGCAGAAAAACCGGCTGCGGCTACGGCTACGGCTGTGCCGAAAAAGAAGAGGAAGAAGAAGAAGAAGAAGGCGAAGAAGCAGAAGAAGAGTGACAAAAAGGTCATATCATAGGTTCTGTCATCGAATTAAGTACCCATGATACCCTTGATACCGTTGATTACCGTACAAACCACGCATTCTCGGGCGTGACCACATGTGAGGAGACCATCGATTCACTATCCAACACTAGATCCATCCCTTCCTCCTTCTCCAGATCCCCGTTCGCATCGCCTCCTACTTCTCCTTCTCCACGAACTACCTAGCTAGCTAGCTACTCACAAACCAAGGACCAAGATCCATGCACTCACAAACAGAACCGTCGCCATATCCAGTCCTTCGAATGGCAACGCCAGCTCTCCTGCACCCCCGGTCTGACTTGGAAGTAGATTTGTGCTGGTGCCCGCGCTTGTACTTATACTCCGGCTCGTCATGGTAGTGATTGTAGTACCAATACCGGTACTTGTAGGGTAGCTGGTGATAGAATGAGACGTGAATGTCAGGGGTGGAGATGGAGATTGGCTTTGCGTTACAGGACCTGTAATGGTAATAGGGGCGCCGGTGTCGCTGGTGTTTATGCTGCTACCATAGCCACTGGTCCCGTACGTGCTGCTGCTGCTGCTGCTGCTGTGGGTGGCTGATCCGGCCGATGTCAAGGTCACCAGGGGCGGGTTCGGGTGGGATATCCCAAGCCGCTACCAGACTGTTGCCCACTTGTCACAGGCGTCGAAATGACTATGGTACCTGTTACATTTTGCCAATCGGTAGTCGTGCTCTCGCATGACTCGGACGTAGACACAGAATGCGTGTCAGGGCCTCCAGGGCTATTTGAAGGGAAGCTCGAGTGAACAGTTGTTGTCACATAAGATGTGCTCGTGATCGAGATGGTGATTGTCGTGTTATGGGAACAACCCGGACCTTCTGGACAGCCACTCCCAAGGACACCAGAAGTACACGTGGTTATTGGGGCTAGCGAAGCTTGGGTATACGTCGACTGGGTGCCAGTCAAGGGGGACACAAGAGACGTCGCGCTGTAGGTATCAGAGCCGGAGGCGAACGAGGGAAGAGGATAGGAAGGGGCTGAGATTGCAATCGAAGGGGTGTAAGAAGAGGAGCTGATGTCAGAAGTACACGGAGACGAGTCCACGACAGTCGCAAATGTCGAGTATTTAGGCGTACATGCGGGACTGACACAGGTGTCCGACGTAAAGCCAGGGTACGAGAAAGTAATGTCCGCCTTTGCTGCGTCAGAAACAGTCATTCCACGGTCAAAGCTTGAAGATCACATACCCACGTCGTTGACGCCGGCTCAATATCCGACAGCGTAGATGTCTCTGCCACAGTTGAGCAGGTCGGGTTGATGGTCGTAGACATAGTCGCTCCGAATCCCCCACCCACAGTCCATTCTGCAGATCGCACTCCCCAAGTAACAACTGCGTCAACAACCATATTGCAAAATACTTGGTCGTTGGTCATCAGCACTTCATTTGATTGCCCCTGATCCCGACAGCCGCCAGATCTGGAGAGACAGGAGCTCAATGTGTCGCTGTAGGTGCAACTGGAGCAGGTGCAGAGACGAATGGACAACACGCTGTTTGTAGTTCCGCAGTGGCTGATCACGGACATGAGGGCTTCGCTGAAGCATTCTTGCGCACAGGAAGGAAGGTCGTCCCAGCTGTCGAACTGGGCGCACGTATAGCCGACAGCCAGAGACAGGATGAACAAAACAATTGATCTCGCAACAGCCATAACGATGGACTGAGAGACGGAGCTATTGCATTATCAAGAGCATACAACGAATGGTCAGAATGCAAAGGGAAGAAGGTACACAAACCGATGACCGACGCCAACGACCGCGATTTGGAAAACAACAAGAACTTATAGGCATTGAACAAAGTCGGAGGCCACTGTTGCTGAGAAACACCGGCCGAGATTTGATCTGGAAGCAGTGATACCGTGCGCTGCTGTGATGCTATGAAAATGTGTCATACTCAGGTCGGTTGAACGAACGGAAGATGCGATGCCCCAAACATTGAGCATCGGTCCCGCGCAGAAAGTTGAAGAGACAATTGCTAGCCCTCTACGGCGCACCATAGTCAGAGACTTCTTAAGAAGGTAGACACTGGTGGCTGCGTCAGGGCCTCAAACGTTTTGAATGACAAGTTGCAAAGAATTGACGGCGATAATCTCAACCGGAATGATTCTGAAAGTCTGTAGAGAGGATAGCATGGACATACAGAACCACTTGGAAATTTATGCATGATGCCTTTTGAGGAAGAAGCATAAGGCCAAGAAAAGTAGAGCCGCTCCCCAAAGAAGGCACCGTGTCACCCTCCGGAGATATCTTGCAGAACCACTCAAGACGCACAGCATAAACTGTGAAACCCTGAAAGGTAAGAAGCATGCAGCGATGGCTAGTCATCAATGGAGGGTCGCGGATGTGCCAGTGGCGAGCCGTAATTGTGTTGTCGAACGTGCAACCACCGTGCCGTCCTTCAGGTAACACTATCGTCCAATGCTGAATCTTAGCTCCAGTTGTCTTCAATCCGGACTCCATGCCCATCAAGTATCCAAAAAGGGAATCGGTTTTGCATGGCGTTGCTGAAATACCTTAGTCGTCGTCCCGTCACTAGAATATCTTGCCAACGAGAATCCATGTCACGAAAACGCCCAGTCCTTTCGCTACAATCTCCAGAGCACCAGCATGAGCACGAACAGCAGCATTGAAAGACTGCACTGCCATAACACTCGGGGTCGAGTATTCAGTCCAGGGGCTGCTCAGGTTGCCGCTTGATGTGGTGTTTGGGGGCAAATCCACGACAACAGTCGAGGTGCTGGTGATTAACACTTGAGTCGCGGTCATAGTAACAGAGCCTGGGTCGGTACCGGTGATTGAGGTGTTAGACGCCCAAGACGATGGAGGGGTTGACAACGTCTGCAAAATATTAGCCATTCAGGCATAGGACAGAGTCATGCACGGTAAAGTATGTATGCAACATGCCTGAGTCTGAGTAGGATCTGAGACTGTGGCCCGATAGCCTCCCCAGGGACCTCTTCCCAGAGTGATGGTTCTTGCGCCATTGATCAACGTGTAATCAAAGCCACTATCCACAGAAGCGTTGCAGAAGACGGCGTTTTTGAACGTCTCGATATCGCGGTTGAAAGGGTTGGAATTGCAAGGCACGTTGGCTTGGAGGCAAAGGTCGAACTTTGTGACGGCGTCAACATTTCGACAGAAACAGTCAAGGGATGTATGGGCGCAGGTAGAGAGAGAAGCGTTGACAGATTTGGTGAAGCAATCTTGCTGTGAGTATGGTCAGCCTGAGGGAACGAGGCACAGCTTCATGGATCGACCTTACAGCGCAGTAGGGAAGAGCGGTCCACCTCTCGTAGTACGCGCTCACGAATGGAGAGACGACCAAGAGGAGCGAGCAAAGGAATGCGGATAGTGTAAATGCCATCATGAGAATGTGTGATAGTAATAAGTGCTGAGGGGAAAATGATGGAGAAGACGTTCGAGGCCTTGCTGAAGAGTTCTTGAGAAAGGATCAAGCAAAGGGAGGGAGAGAGAGACAGAGAAAGGGAGAAGGAGAGTCGTTACTGTCACCCTCGACACCAACACCAACAACAACATCACCTGACCATCGTCACTTGCTCCTTCCCTGAATCGAATAAGTGATATATTGTACATTCACATTTTGGTCCCAGATGACACTCACCTGCAACCAAGACGTTGCTGACAAGTGATGCCATCCAAATGCCACACCTCAACGCTGGCAGAGACTTACCAAAAAAACCACTTGAAAGAGCAAGGTTTAACTTACCACAGACGAGATTGATCCCGGTTCAGGGGGTCGAATCGAGTCTGTGGAAAAGTTTTTGTAACTCGGCATTTTCGTCCTCGTGAAGGATATTCGTGAGTGAGTGAATGTGTGTGGATGAAAAGGAGATGGGAGGGTGAAGGACTTCAGACAAGCGACGGAAATGACAATGAAGAGCTCCCCAGTTCCACGACCATCGAGTTGGTTGATGCGTTGAAGGGGCTGGAAGCCACCCTTTCACTCCATATATCACTACACCTTCAGACTGGACGACCTCCCTGGCGAGGCTGAATGTCCATATGAGCTTCATACCGCATTCCGTCACGTCGCTCGTCCACGTCATCCACCCTATCCATCCATTTTTCAATTATTCAGTGACTTCTCCCACCACGCGCATCTTTGGTTTGATGTATCATCTTTAACCCGTGCCACCACAGTCGAAATCGAGTTCATACTGGCATTTTGACCCTGCATTGGGAATGGTGGCAGTCCCTGTCCATTGGGATTGCCCGACAGGATGAAGTTCGTGAGGTAGGCTTGAAGGGTTTTGGCCACTGGGGCAATCAGGTCCTGCGTGAGGTTGGTGGGTTGGCCGTTGTAAAAGGTATATGGCACATCATATCCATGGAAGCCTGGCGGCACTGCGAATTGATACGAGTAGGTGTTGTTGCCGTAAGCTTTGTTGAGGAAGTAGGTGTTGCAGGTGAAGGATGATTCGGTGACGAACAGGATAGTTCGCTCAATGGGAGACTTATAAGGCTGGCTTCCATCGTAGACAGCTGGATAGAGTGTTTTGACAATGTAGTCAACCGCCGCGGGAGGTGTGCCGGGATTGAGCATGACTATCATGTTCTCCAACTGGTCGTCGGTTTGTACGTAGGGTGGCGTGAAAGATGGTCCCTCGCTGAGTGTATGTGAAACCATGACGCTCAGATTCTTTGCAAATGCCCCTGCATTGAGCAGAGTACCAGGAAGCGCGGGCACAAAGACCCCATCAACAACTGGCCCGTAGGTAAATCCACCATACTGAGAGGCTCCCACCTGCAGTGCGTTGGCTTTGATTACCGCCTCAGAGGATGCTTGTCTGGCCTCCTCGATTGTGCTGACGTTGAGAAGCGACAGGAACGACTGCGTGGCGTTTTCCTGGACGAAATATGATGGCGTCGGAAGATAGCCGGGTGATTGCGAGATGGCTTGCTGGAAAGGGACTTCCTTCAGGCCCCCAAAGGCGGTGATCTGGTGGACGATTGATCCTCCTCCGGCCGACTCGCCCATGACAGTGACCCGGTTTGGATCGCCACCGAACAAATGGATGTTGTTCTGCACCCATTCTAGAGCCAGACGCTGATCATAAAGGCCTGCATTAGACACTCCTCCGGCTGCCTGCAAGGTAGGGCCTGCAAGCCAACCCATGGCGCCTAGTCTGTAGTTCATGGCCACGAAGATAACACCCTCACCTCCGTTGGCCTGACTAGCCTTGATGAGACCACTAGGGTTTCCAGACCCCTCTTTGGATCCGAGAGTATACCCGCCGCCGTAGATCCTGATCCCAGTAAGGAAATGGTGTCGACATCAAGCTCTTTGAACTTACCAGACTACCACCGCAGCACCCGCATTTTGACGTCTTCTGACTCTACTTTTCGAGCCGTCAAAGACCTTTTTGGGCACAATCACATCCAAGAACAGGCAATCTTCAGACATCCGTGGATCTGGTGGGGTAGGCTTAGCATTTTGCAAGGCAATTTGAAGTTGCTCCTCGGCCTGGGTGTAATTGAACGAGGTCGCGTTCCCTGCTATGAGATACTGAACGAACTCGGAGGAGATTGGATACCATCCCGGAATAGCTTGCGGACAGATTCTGTCGACGCTGCCGTTCTGCACCACATTGTTTCGGCCACTGGGTGGCACAGGAGCAGCAAAGCGAAGGTTGCCTATTGGCGGCTGCGCATAACGTATATTTGAGAAGTTGTACGTCTGTCCGGTTTGCTATGAAGTGGAGTCAGTTTGAGCGAGATTCTTTTTGCGACCATCGGAATACATACGTTGAAACTGATCGCCTGGTGGATTTCATAGCCGAGATCAACCTGAGGAAGCGTAGCCTGCGTGTGGACAAGCGGAGTCAGAAGGGCAATCGCCACAAGTGAAAAGGTGGTGGATGACAGCATTCTCCGAGAACTGATCACCGGCGTACCTGTCGAGCACCTGAGACAGATCTCAGCAAGAGGTTATGGATGGGGGAGCAGCGCGCATATGAAATACTTCTTTACCGCCACTGTGTTGGAGAAGATTTGATCAAAGCCAGTGACTGGGGCAATGGTTGACGCGGGCTGGTGCAAGTCCGTCCATCGACCGCGTTTCCAAGAGTCGAGAGCAGTTTCTAGCTTCCAGATCGGGAAATAGCTCCATGCGGAACACGGCAATGAATTTGAGGGTGGGACAACCCCAGCTATAGCTAGTCTGTAAGAACGGGGTTACCAGGGTCGAGCATGATCTGCCTCGGTATCATATCTGGGGAGACGAGCCGATACGTTTGATCCGTCGGCCAATTCCAGAGGAGGGCAACTAGGAGACACATGGGGGGCAGGATAAGTTGGCCTGTTGACGTCAGTATATCGAAAGCTGGCACGGTGGGCATGAAGTGGTGATGCGGGATCACGGCGGTGTCGGGAATGTATCCATCTCTAGACACACATCCCGGGCCTGGAAGGGTGGTTGGACGCGAAGTTGATTCTTTTGTTCTTCCGCTCAACTAGGTATGCAACTAACGAACAGCTGCCACACCATGTTGGATGATGATTTGATCTGTTAGAGGTACGACGTATTCGTGGGATGGTGGAGAACGCAGCACCAGATACGTGGAGACGCGGGGAGGTTGTGTGGAGCAAACAAGAATACAAGCTTAGGTCATGATGCAGTCTTCGGCAATGTCATGGCAATGCTGGTCGGTCCATTATCAATCCGAGAGAATCGTGGTTGGCACGGTTGGGAACAATGGAAAGCTCCACAAGGTCGAGACACAAGGAGACAAAAACCTGTTTGTGGCTTGCAAGGAGAACGCAGCTTCTTAAAGAATGTGGATAATGATAAGTTAACGATAATAATACACCAACAGCCCAACAGTCAAGGGAGTCCAGCACCCATTGAAACAGTCTATCTTCGGCCTTGCTTCACATCCCCTCGTCCAAACCAATTTAAGAATCGCACCAACAATCACACTGTAGTTAGCCTCGATCAGCACCAGCGACCTTTCCGCCACACCTCCTCCGCATTGGCCTTGCCTTTGCTTTCGGGCACAAACACAACCACAAATATAGCCCAAAAAACAGCAACACCTACGAAAATCCACCACACGTTGTGCATAAGGACCTTGTTCAAGACAGGGAAGAACATGGCCACCAAGAATGTTGATAGCCAGTTGGCTGCAAGAGCCCAGCTAGAGACAGCTCCAACGGCTTCAGGTCCGACAAGTTCGCTTGCTAAGATGAACGGAATCGGGCCAAGCCCAACACCAAAACTGGCCACGAATAGGGCAACGGCAGCGATCGTGAGGGCTTGAATGTGCTTTGCGAGCCCGGCGTACAACATCCCTGATGCCGCACCCATCCCTATAATCGAAATCAGGAGGCAGGGTTTTCGGCCAATCTTGTCAGGCAAGGGCGCTGCCAAGATTGTCACCACCACATTTACACTTGAGACAATGACCGTAACGAGGCCAGCTTGCTTGGGCATGACCTTGCCCAGAATGGCGACGCTGTACATGACGACGCTGTTGATACCACAGAGCTGTTGAGCAATCATGGTACCCGTCACGGCGATCAAGGGTTGTCGATACTTGGGCATTTTGACGACTGCAATGATAGATCGGGATGCTTCTTTGAGTGGCCGCGCACCTCTCGGGGACGCGAGGAGACTTTCCTCTTCTGCTTCTCCCGACATGTCCCAGCCCTCCATCTCCTCTCGAATATCCGCCGTTTTCCCTCTGAGGCGCTGCAGGATTCCTCGGGCCATTCGCGGTCGATTGTTTGCCGCAAGCCATTTGGGAGTTTCTGGCGTGAAAAAGAGGCCCACAAACATGAGGCCGGCAATGAAACCGCCCGTGGCCAGCACCCAGCGCCATTTGTTGTATTTGGACAAGAAATACCCGAGGAGCTGGGCGACAACGATGCCAGAATTGATCTGGACCTGAGTGAAGGCTCCGAAGAGGCCACGGCGCTTTGGGGGCGCCACTTCAGAGATATAGATGGGAGAGACGACAGTAGCTGCCCCGGCTCCCAATCCAGAGAGTGCACGACCCAGGGCCAGCAGCCATAGTTTACCCGCCAGTGCTTCAGCAACAGGTCCGCCAGCCAGGAAAAAGGTTGCCAACCTCAACGCAAACAATCGACCGAACCTTGTCGCGACGGCACCGCTGAAGAGGGCTCCGAAGAGACCTCCGACGGTAAACATGGACTGCACCATACCCCATTGGAAGTCGTTCATGGGAATGCATTGAGGAAGTCCGAGGGCTACATATCCGGGGAGTTGGTCGACTTGGCAGGTAATGACCTTCTGAGGGGCATTGAGTTCTCCCTGGCGTTTGTCAGTCATGTCTCCCCATCACAGGTTGTGGTCCAGCAATACTCACCAAGTGGTAGCCAAAGAGGAGAGGACCAAGAGTGACCACGTAGACAGTGGAGATGAGTAACAGGGTGAAACCTTTCGGCTTTGGAGGTGCCATCAGGCCCTTTGGGGGCAGACCCGGGGAGAGATTGACCTGCGTGTAGAGCCCATAGCCACTGCTGGTTTTCGTCAGCGCAGTTCGTCCCATGTTGAGGAAGACAGTTGGTGATGGCATACCAACCCAGAATGCTCTCAGGAAGACCTCCCTCTTTTACTATATGGACCGAAACACACAAGTGACACGATAACAGGGGGAACGATACTGGAGCCCAATGATGTAGATTGTTGCGTAATGATGCAGATTAGCTGCGCGCAGGCAGACAGATTGTTTAGATTCCCCATGGTTGATTGAGAAGGAAGCGGCGCCCTCCGATGAAAGCATAGCAGGAGAGAACGATGGGATTGGACGCCGTAGACGACAAGGAAATGACCAAGTCGAGCCAGCGCAGGCCCAGCACAGGCCAGCGAATGTGGGCGCAGGTGGGCGCAAGCAGGCGAACGGGGCAAAGTGCAGCCGTGCCGTGGCCTCACCACATCCTATTGGTCGGCATCCACAATGCCAAGTCGTACATCAAATCGACAGGCTTCGTACCAACAACACCTCCTGTTGCCTCTCCGCAAGGCTTGCCGTCCTCGCCGTCTTCAAACCTCGCCTCTATCGCCGTCAATGTCGATCATTTCGCCTCATGGGATTTTATGCTTTTCGATTTTAATGTGCATCTGACTATCAACTATTTTCTAGCAGATTCCCATCCCGCGGCCTAATTGCAAGAAAAGGCGATTTGTTTGCTGATCCACAAGACTCCTTGGTTGCCACTCGGCTTTGGGCCATACTTGATCGGCGGAATCGGGCGGAGGCTGCCTATTCAACGCTGTGAGAGACAGCCTCACCGGGGTTGTTGGCGAGGGAGATGAATGCTGTCCGTTCGATGATGTCGCCAATATCGTTCCGTTCGTGTTAGATTGTACGTCTGTTTAAAGCACAACACCCGAGGTCGTACTGGGGGGGGACTTTGGACGAAATGTCGATTCCTGGCATGTCCCGCTCAGGCACAAGTCTGAACATTGCCCAACAACTCCGAAAGTCCACTCAGTTGGCGTTAGATGGTATACACTCCTTCTTAGTGTTCTTCCCTTTCGACCCCTATCTTCATTGGCTGAGCAGTGCAAACGGGAGCAAGCTGATATAAACCACTAGATTCTGGCCGGGGCCATGACAAGAAAATACCGGGCAACAACTATACAGCGAAGGTTAAAATCGGCCACAAGTATACTATCATCGGTTTCATTAGCAGCGGCACCTATGGTCGAGTATACAAAGCTGTAGAGAAGAATCCAAAAAGTGATTCGACCAGCCCTTCAGGGACATCTCCACCAAAGGAACTATATGCCATCAAAAAGTAACGTCACAAGATTTTCCTATAAGCAAGGTCTACTCTGACCCACAAACAGATTCAAACCGGAGAAGGAAGGAGACAATGTCCAGTATACAGGATTGTCTCAATCTGCCATTCGGGAGATGTCGTTGTGCACCGAGTTGTCTCATCCAAACGTGGTTCATCTGGCCGAGATCATCCTCGAGGACAAGTGTGTCTTTATGGTTTTTGAATACTGCGAGCATGATCTTCTCCAAATCATTCACCATCATACCCAGCCGACCAGGCGACCCATCCCCGCTACCATGATCAAGTCGATCCTATTTCAGCTCCTCAATGGCTTGTACTATCTCCACCAGAACTGGGTGATTCATCGTGATTTGAAGCCTGCCAACATCATGGTCACCAGCTCTGGACATGTGCGCATCGGAGACTTGGGACTTGCCCGACTCTTCCACAAACCTCTCTCGTCACTATATTCCGGGGACAAGGTCGTGGTTACCATATGGTACCGTAGCCCCGACCTGCTTCTGGGTGCACGTCATTACACGCCGTCCATCGACCTCTGGGCTGTCGGATGTATCTTCGCTGAACTCCTAAGCCTCAGACCAATCTTTAAGGGAGAAGAAACAAAGATGGATAGCAAGAAGACAGTACCGTTCCAGAGAAACCAGATGGGCAAGATTGTGGAAATCCTGGGCATGCCTCGACGAGAAAACTGGAAGGGCTTGGTGGACATGCCGGAATATCCGCAGCTGCAGTCACTGATCGTGTCCCGTGGCGGGATGCCAGGAGGCTTATATCCGAACCCCCCTACGTCTCTGAACCGCGGTTCTGGTGGTAACAACGGCAGCGGTCTGGAGTCGTGGTATAACAACTGCATCCGGCACGCGAGCTACCCTCCAGACAAGTCTCCTGGCCAACGCGGGTTCCAGCTCTTGTCGGAGTTGTTCGAGTACGATCCCGACCTACGCTTGACGGCCGAGCAAGCTCTCCACCACGAGTACTTCAGAAACACCGATGATGGGCCGAACAAAGGCAAGATATGGGTCAGCAGTAATTGCTTCGAAGGGCTGAACGAGGTGTATCCACACAGGAGGGTAAGCACTGAAACGAACGACATTGGGACGGGCAGCTTGCCAGGGACGAAGAGAGGGGGCTTGCCTGATGACACGCTTCTCCCAGCGTCAAAAAGGAGATAGCATTTCCATGACTCTGACCTCGGCAATTGGACGCCACTATTGTTGCAACTTGACTCGAATCATTGCGGAGACCCGCGATCTGTCCTCGCTTGGGAGAACCCCTACACGAAACGTGGAGTCACATCACATCCCTCCCAGGCCCGGCCGGTACAGTGGAATGCGTTTCACCTAGCTCTACAGCGCGAATTGGCCACGTTCACCGACGAAGAACTTCAGGGCAATTGGAGTAATTCTCTCAATTCGTTGCCCTCACAAGTCTTTTGGCACTACAACGAGTGGAGATTGAACTGACGATGCATTTATCTGCGACTGACTCGGATCTTTTCGTGGTGAAGATGGAAAAGAGTCAAACCGTGCACCCCGAGGCGGAAGTCACTTTGGCTGCACGAGGTATATTGACACCACATCTTGGATGTTGGGGCACACGGGACGGTCTGTCATTCGGTCTCACGGCTAGCATTTGGAGTTTCGTCCATTTTTTTCAGCATATGACCAGCCCGGGGTACTTGTTTGGTTTGCAAAAAGATGCAATATTTTTTTTCACAGTGACCAGAGCTCATTTATGCTTTTTCCTTTTTCATAGGTCTGTTCTTTGGATTGTCATTCCACCATTTTTCGTAAAGCTCCGAGCCTCCATCTACCAGTGGAAAAAGGGTTCCCATTGATACCGCCGTAGCCGTTGATATGCCATTGCTAATCATAGGCAAAGGGTGAGGGTCCATAAGATGCTGCACATGCAATCCCTGGCCAGCGCTCGACTCTTCGCAAAGGCTCCCCATACGACTCTCGTCCTGAAAAGTTCGTCAAGACGAAATCTTGTTTGTCCGCTCCGCGTGAGGAGGACCACCCGTCAATATTTCAGATGATCCTCATTCTCGTCTCCAAACCCCCCAGTCACCTCCCCGACACACATGCATCAATAATCAGAAGGAGAACCCCCTTAAGCCTGCGCGGTCTTAGCGGCCTGCTGCGGGTTGACCTTCTTGCCGTCCTTGTTGTACCGGACTCGCGGGGGCGGGGCACGGTTTCGGCGGCCCACGCGCGACCGGACTCGCACAATCTTGCCGTGGATGGCGCACGACACGCAGTACTGGAGCTTCAGGTACATCTTGGGGACGGCGTAGTCGGCGAACACGGACGCATCGGAAATATCACCTATCCCAATTCCTCGTCAGTCTACACAATTGTTCTCTCATTCCCGGTGTTGGGGGTTTTCCATCGACAAGAAGTACGTACGGATTGCTGCCGATTCGACCATGTTACGGATGGTGAATCTCTTGATGGCTTTATCTTTGGGCACGCAGCGAGAGCAGTTGGAACACCGAACAGGCTTGACTCTGCCTCTGCCCTTCTTGTTGCGACCACTGGTCTTGTCAGAAAATGGATTGGATGGCACTGGGGGATGATGGCATACTTGGAGGCTCGTTTCTTGACCATTTTGACGTTCGCTAAGGGTCAGCGGTTTTCGAAGGTATGCTCAAGAGCCCTCAGAGCGTTGTGAGGGCAATGGTGGAGGTGATAATGGCGGGATCGATAGGTGAGGTGCAGAGGAGCTGGGCGTGGGCAATGCGAAATAATTCCAAAAAGTGCATTTTTCGAGGTGCGGTGGGTGCCAAGTGTGACTTCGGCAGCTAGTCCCAAAACAGCTAGCGATAGGTCTGTAACTGGTAACCTCTCTGAGGGCTTGGCAAACGGCCTGCCTCCTACAAGATCGGTCAGATAGTCTGCCACTCGCATTAACCATTCAGTTGCTTCTGAATGCCTGTGGCTTACGTATGCATATCATCACCTACGCTGTACTCATAAGACTATCAGTGCAGCTTCAACACGGAGAGCCCGGAGAAGCGATCGTAGTAAATGCTATCAAATATTGCAGGAGTTTCTCTGATACGTGCGCATCGAGATTTAGTTTTGCTGTTGTATTCCTCCTCCAGATGGGCGCATTAATCGGACAGCGCTGCCAGACTCTTCAGAAGTTCGGATTGAACTGTTCGGTCGGACCTGGCGAGGCTGAGTGAGTCCTGAGGCTGATGTCCCGGGCTAAACTAGTCCCTATTGGGAAAGGCCAACCAATTGCGCATCTTTCCCTGCGGCCATGATTTTAAGCTATTTGTCGACCCAAATGTGGTAGTTCTTTGAGCAGCTGTTATCGCACTGCTCTCACGGCGAAGACCGTGTTGGCTTCTTGCTTACAATGTCGCTGTCAATATGCACAGAATGCCTTTCACGGCTGCGGATCTCATCGACAACTCCCAAAAGTCTCGCCGTCACCGCAGCGACATGGACTCAATCAACGTCCTTTCACAGCTCAGCAGCACAATATAAATCCCCTTTGCTGAAGAAGAAAACCTCTAGCCAATCCGGCAGCGGACCTCCCAGAGCTCGTCAATCCCAATCCGCACGCCTGAAGAAAAAGAGCCGCGAACGTCCCAAGTTACCTCCAGTTGGCGAACGTCGAGCCCAACGTCGTCGGATCGTCCTCTCCAACACCAATGCCTTACCCGTCTCGGATTTAGAGACATGGAGTAAGGAGAATTTGGTCGACGAGAAGTTTGTTGGACACATGTTGGCGCTTGATGGTGGTCTGTTGGATCAATTGAGGGATTCAGGGGCGTTCAAGACTACCCAGAACTGGAGTCTCTTTCGCAGGCCTGCGACTTTAATACGAGAGGAGACACTTCGCATAGCGAAAGAAATGCAGGATGTCAAGCAGGAGGGCAAGAAGAAAAAGGTCATCAAACATCTAATAACTGGCGAGAAGGCTAGTGGGAAAAGCGTTCTCTTGTTACAGGCCATGAGCATGGCATATATGGATCACTGGATCGTGCTGAATGTCCCAGAAGGTAGGCGGATTTCCATGTTCATCCGTGTTCAGAGGCGAGATCACTGACTTTCGCCTTTTACAGCCCAGGACTTTGTCAATAACACGTCCTCGTACGCGCCACTTCGACACGCCGAGGACGAGTCTGAACATATGTACATCCAACCACACCTAACCCAACTCCTGCTCACCCGCGTTGCCACCTCGAACGAATCCGTCTTGAAGTCTTTGAAACTCAACCACGCTCATTCCAAGACACTCTCCCTCAAGAACAACTCCACATTACTGGATCTGGCTCAAAAGGGCGCAGGTGACCACCACCTCTCGTGGCAAGCATGGCAAGCCTTCTACAAAGAGCTTACCGAGCCTGGAAAGGACCCGCGTCCACCAGTTTTGCTTGCTGCCGATGGCGTTGAACATTGGATGGGACCCACGGCATACCGCGATAGCGACCACAAAATCCTGCATGCGCACCGATTCATGTTGGTGAAGCAATTCGTCAATCTCTTGTTCACAGGCAACACGGGGAATACGTTGCCTTTTATCAATGGTGGCATGGTCCTCTTCAGCACCTCGGGCTCAAATACTCCCGCCTGCCCGACTTTCAAGCTCATCCTTTCTCAGATGCGGGCCTTCCAAGAGCACTCTATCTCTCCCGCGCACCCAGATTTCCCCCTGCCAAAGCCCTACAGCAAACCCGACCCGCGAGTTTTGGCTCTCTCTGGACCAGCGACCCGGGGAGCTTTGAATCTGCTGGAGTTGAAAGGCTTGAATAAACTGGAATCGAAGGGTTACCTGGAATATTTCGCAAAGAGTGGGCTTTTGCACAGACGCATCACAGACGGTTTGGTGAGTGAGATGAGAGGTTTGAGCGCAGGCGGCGTCGTGGGTGAGTTGGCAAAGTTGAGTAGACGGGTGATTGCTTGAATGCGGCGAGCTTACTCGATCGCTCTGGTCAGTTGTGATGGTGAAATTGCATGTAGAACAGAAAAGAGAAAGGGTTCTGAGAGTGTCAATCGAATTTGTTGTATTTACTGTACACCAGAGGATCGATGGAAAGCAGCCGATCTACAACATCGCCTGGCTTCGTCCCCATACCTTCGAAGAGAGGTGTTGTAACGAGAGTGCTTCTAGACAGCATAGCCGAGCTGACTCGTTCAGACCGAGACAGGGCATCCACCGGAGAACTACATCTGTATACCTAGGTATGTATATATATATATATATATGTATGTATGATGCAGGTACGGATACAGCTACCAATCTTGTGTTCTACCGTAACATAAGCCCACACACGCTGCTCACTCATGAGGCGAGATATCTCAAGTCGAGAGTCTAGAGGACGGCAAGATTCGAATCGGGATCATTTACTCTAGGGACGCAAGAAGATATCAAGACCGTCATCGACATGTTGGAGTGGTGTCCAAGGTTCTGGTGGAGGTGGGCAATGAAGTAATCACAATTGAGGGTCAGACACAAGGAGAAAGAGCAGTAGTTGTGTCCAGAAGATAGGTATGTAGGTGGGTAGGTAGGCACAGAGTATCTGGTATGTGTAGTCTCCTCCTCCTTCTTTCCTCTCCTCTTCTCAGGCCCGAGAGAGCAGCAGCCTGCCACGCTTGCGTTTGCGTCTGCGTCTAGGCAACCCAGCCGGCCATTCAGGGTTCCTTAGTCCCTCTCTTCAATTGTGTCTGTTTCACTCTCTTGTATTCGTCCTGCTTCTTTTCTTCTTCCTCTTTCAGTCTGGTCCAGAGTACCATTGGGCCGTCTGCCAATGGCCTAGAAAATTGCGAGGGCGTTCGGTGGGCTGCCGACTCCGCCGGGGACGTTCAATGGGATACTTGTCAAGAGGAACTCGTAGCGGCCGACTTTCTTGCAGTGCTCGCCGAGGGCCTTCAGGTCCCACAGTTCGCCGATGTTGAGGCCGAAGAGAGAGAGGAAGTATTGATGGAGAACTGGAAAGCGCAAGGGGTTGTTAGCCAAAGAGCAGACTTCGTAGGTGGATTGAACCAAGGGCAAATGAGTCAGAGCGTCCCACTGGGTCAACTTTGGGTGGTATAGCGAGAAGACAAAGGGAAAAGGAGCTTACCAAGGTCTGCAGTCGTGCCCACCCGGTTGCCTTCGTCCTCGAGCGTAGGAGGGAGCACCTCAAACGCAATCGCGTCTCCCGCAACAGCAGCAAAGTGGTGATTCCATACCCACTTGGCCGACTCTTTGCAGCCTTTGACGCCGACTGACTTGTGAGTGCCTAGCATGCGTTCCTGCTCTTCGGCACTAGCTGCCCCTAGGTCTTCTGTGAAGCCGGAGCGAATGATCAAGATATCGCCGTGCTTGAATTTCGTGCCCTGGTGAGCGGCCACGGCCTCGAGATCCTGCACCGAGATGGCGTGCGCTTCAAAGCAGCTATACTTGATGCCCTTGGCTTCAGCGTAGGCACGATAGTCGAGGAGGACTCCCCGTCCCACCAAGCCGCCACGGTCGTGCCAGTGGTTTAATGTGGGAAAAGCCTTGTCCAGGTCGACGTGGCCGAAATCCTGAATCAGCTGCTCCTTCTGCAGATCGGCGCCATTGTAGCCGAGGCCGGTGGGTTGATGGCTGAAATGTACCAGACTGTCCCATTGAGAAGAACATTGCGTATTGAACTCGACCTCGTCATCGAAGCCCGAGAGGTGAAGAGGGCTGTCTTTGAAAGAGAAGACCTTGTGCACCAAGCCCTTTCGTCCAAAGCCCGGCTTCTGAATCGCGCCGATGGGCCAGTTGAGCGATACCGAGACGCCGTCGCGAGCCTCCTTGAAGGCCTCCTGTACGACTTTCGGGGTCAGGAGGTTTATGCAACCAAGGTGGTCCTTCTTGCCGTCCTTGTCGAAGAGGCCCCATGCACACCCGTGGGGCATGCCCTCGACCTTGGGGAGGGAGTCGAAGTCTGGAAGGTTAGTGTAGTCTGCCATCTTGGAACAAAGAGCTAGAATGGAGTATTCAGTATTCGAGAGGGATCAGGAAAGCTGGGAAAGGAAGTGTGTATCAGGACGAGAAGTAAAGGGTCACACGGTTAAGTACGACTCGCTCGAGTCAGCGCGGGGGGACTCTACGACTCTTTTTATAATGTAATCGGAAAGCGGTCCCCAGCATATCAGATGCTCGTAAAGCTGAGCTGTGCGTTCCCCTGGGGACCTCAGAACCGAGTTCCCTTTCACCACGCGCGTCAGAAATAGCGGAGATCAATCCCCATGGAAAGTCTTCGCCAAAGGAGGGGCAAGTTTGGTGGCACGCTCCAAAACAACCCCCCTTGTTCCCCCTCCAAAAACCTCGGTAAACCAGGAAACGAACCCCAGGTGGGGAAAAGATACTCGAAGCCATACCTAAAGAGTACTGCGCAACGGAGGGAACGCGTGAGCAGGGATAACAATTGGGCGGGCCGCAGGATGGGAGGATCGTTGGTATATGAGAGGCCAAGAGAGGTTTGAGATTGGGGGGAAGGATGGAGAAGGATCGAAATCAATTATGACCGAGGTTGAAGCTGAGGAAGGTTGCGCGGGTTTAGAGCCACCGGATACTAAGATACAAGACCAAAACAGGAATGAGAAAAGAGGGCCCCAGACGACAGGATGAGGAGTCTTTGGGAACTAGAAGTCAGCGGAGCATGACTCAAGGACAGAATGGAAGATAGATGCTGCTTTTTGTCCTCCTTGAATCAATCTTTCAATCACAAAACCACTATATTTGGCCAATCCAAGCTGCAAGTCCAGATAGTGCCAGTTGCAAACTCCACCCTGTATCTGTTGCGAAGCGAAAACAGAACACAACAAGCCGTACACGTATTCGAGTAATTGTAAATGGAGAGTCGACAAGACGGAGCTGACCAACACGATCTGTCCTGTCCCACTCAGTCGTCGTCTGCATCACCCATGTCCTCGTCGTTATCTTCGTCGCTGTCCCCGGCTTCGATCCATACCAGCCGAGTTCCATTATTGGCAATTTGCCAGACCTAGAATCCTGAAGTTAGTAACCAGAAAAATATGACGGGAATCGAGTTCACTCACATCCAACAATTCGTACTCCTCCAGCGTTCGGAGGAATTGGTCACTCGTAAATCCTTTCGCAGTAACCAGCTCCCTGACTCGCCCGAGATTCAGCTCTCCCCTCGCACCCCGACCAACACTCGCCGCTCCCGATTCCCTAATGCCGCGAATCAGGTCGTATATCTTGGAGCTCACAGTCTGATCACCGTGCGAGCGCTGATCAGTGTACAAACTGGCCTTGGACACCTCGATCAGACGTAGTGCTTCGTCAACGTCCTCATTCACCACCTCGTTGCTGAACCTCAGTCGAGCCAGTGCCTGCGACAAGCGCAAGACGCCCAGTAAAGTACGTGGCGACGTGTGGGTAAATTGCTTTTTAGACCCTTCATCACGCTTTTGTTGTTGGCGCATGCGAACATATGCACCTACCATATAATCACTCACGGACTTCGGTACATTGGGTCTGAATGTCCGTGCCTGGGCGATATACTGTCTGACTTCGTGAGGCGAGAAGACCACACCTTCCCCTTCGCGTTCCGGATGCCGATTGTGCATGTGCACGTGGCAGACATGCTGAGCGAGCTCCTCATCTGCTTCCCGGGAGGGTGTATCGAGGATCAGGAAAAGAATGTCAAATCGAGAAAGTAGGGCAGCAGGGAGGTTGATGTTGTCCACAGGCGAGATCCGAGGGTTATACCGGCCATAGAGCGGGTTAGCTGCTGCCAGGATCGACGTTCTTGCGTTGAGGGTGGTAGTGATGCCGGCCTTGCTGATCGAGATAGTCTGTTGTTCCATGACTTCGTGGATGGCAGTCCTGTCTCCGTCGTCCATCTTGTCGAACTCGTCGATACAGCAGATCCCGTTATCTGCTAGGACGAGTGCACCACCTTCCAGAACCATCTCGTCGGTGACAGGGTCACGCATCACCGCAGCGGTCAGACCGACACCACTGGATCCACGACCCGTCGTATATACGCCTCGGGGGGCGACTTTGGTGATGTATTTGAGTAACTGAGACTTGGCCACACCAGGGTCACCCATCAAGCAGACATTGATATCTCCACGGATGCGCATTCCGTCACCCATTTCCTTGGTCACGCCGCCAATGAGGAGAAGAAGGAGTGCCTTCTTAACATCAAGATGCCCGTAGATTTCTGGCGCAATGGAACGAGCGAGGTATTCGTACATGTGTCCAGACGCTTTGTAGGATTCGATCTTTCGGATAATGCGCGGATCCGTCTTCAAATCTTGATAAGCCTTTTTGTGTTGTGTGATATGCTGTGCTTCAAGATAGGTATCCGTCAACAGACCAGCCCGAATAGCTCGGAACCCGGTGTATGGAGTGGGCAGGAAAATGCCATCAATGTCAACAACATCGCCAGGATTTAGCTGTCGCGCTAGACTCCCATTGCAGTGGATAGTCAGCGTCCTTGGGATGTGGCCAACAGGAACCTGGTCTGCCATCTCTTGGATTTTGACTTCCTGGAATGGTAGGAATTTTGAGGCGCGGGTTGATGGGAATAGCTGACCCTTGGAGTCGTTCTGCTTGCATTCCTCTGACGGGCACATTTGCAAGGGGGTGAATTGTTTGGAATATACCGGCTGAAAGATTTCTGAGCCGCAACGATCACAGGTGTAAGCTTGAATTCGTATGCTGGGCTTAACATCCGATACTCGTGTGGTGATGCCGCGCACAGTGATCAAGTGACCCAGGTGTTCCCCCCGTACTTGTCGCACGGCCAGCGTCTTTTTCGCGACATCGGCACCTGTAGGCGTTACAGGTTTGAAGTTCAAGGTGTACCTTCTGGTCAATTCTGGCGGAAATGTAGACACTGGGATGGCAGCTTCTGCATCTGCTTCGGCGACAGACGCCACAGTCTCGTTTCGTTTGGCTCTCTGCGCCATGATGATGTCGAGAACATCGTCCTTAAATCTAGTCGCGTATTAGAGCATAGTATGAAAAAAGTGAGGCAACTGTCATACGATATCTCTTTGCTTGGCTTGGGCATTATCTTGTCCACCGCGTCCGCAAATAAATCAACGTAGTGCTTCGTATTGTTTGTAACAGACTCGACGAGTCTCAGGTTGACCTCGTCACTCAACGACTCTTCAAACTGGATAGCTGTCAGCTGCAGGATACCACTGATTGAACCTAAGGCGCACCTCTTTCAAATCATCCAGCTCTATTACAATGTTTTGTCGCTCGCGATCTGCAACCTCTTGGAGCATTTCCATGTACTTCCTTTTGGGTCGCCTCCTGGTCCGGCTGTCATCTTCGTCTGCAAGGTCGTCCATAAAATCATACTCGTCGCTTGTGTGGTCGCCATCGAGGTTCAGGTTATTGATTGTTTCAGTAGCTGAATCTGAGGACGTCTTGGAGGTTTCGAACTTCTCTAGAAAGGTTTGAAAGGCATCGAGTTGCTTCTCGTAGTCAGCAATCGCTTTATGCTGCAGGAGCGCCATTGTTGCGTGCGACGGTCAAAAATACAGAGGAAGTTGGTGTTGGAGCGAGTCGAGCAATTCACAATCGACAAGGGGGGGTTGGGGCAAAGCTGCATTGCAGTCTGCAGAGCGCGTCGCGTCGCGCGTTAAGTGCTACTGCAGAGCATAGGATAAACCAAGTGCCAGGCCACTTTGGCCTGTTGCAGTCTAATGGGCCAATAGAAGAAATTTATACTGTCAGACAGGATTCAGAGAGCGAATTCTAGATGACTGAGTGGAAATCATTTCTGTCAGACAGTCCGCTTCTCCTTGCCGAGGCTTGATCAGTAGTGGCGATGGCCTCCGTGTCTTCGGAAGGCTATCTCGCCAACATCCCAGCTTCATTCATTGATTTTCTATATCACCATAACACGTTTCTAAACTACCAAGGCTTCTTGTTCATATCTCCACTCCTTCACCCGAAGCCAATCTTCGCTGTTCATGTCCTTCAGAGTCTGTCTCTACTGACCTGCAACGCTGCTCCCCTGATTGATTGGACCTACAAACCTCTGCTTAGCTTTAACAGCAATCCGAGAAAATGCCTCCTCCTGTACGCGCTGAGGTAGCGCTAGTATCCCTCCAGAATTGCCTCGTCAATCTACCCCCGGGACTGATTGCGTTGATCAGCAACACCAATGTCGTAAGCTATCCTCTTGGAAAGCCCACATTCTCTCCGCTCACATTTGTCCCAGCCAGCTCAAAATGTTGTTGTCGAACTACAATACCGGTCCCAGACTCTTTCCTCTGGCGCCGTCTCCAGTGGCAATACTGCTGGCTTTCAACGATCTGCTTATGTTGGTTGGACTGGCATGCCTAGCCGGACACGACCAGCATCGCTTCTGAATAACGATCGGGCACGGCCGGGGAGCAGAGAACAGGATGTTCAAACCGTTGAGATTGATGCAACGTTTGCAAAGTTGCTCGGACTCTCAGAAGGCCAGAAGATTGGCATTTTGGTTCATCTTGACCCGCCTGTCGCTCATAGCATCAACATCGAGCCATTGACACCTGCAGACTGGGAAGTTATTGAACTGCATGCCACTTTCCTGGAGTTAAACCTTCTATCTCAGATTCGTGCACTACCCAATCCCGCATACAGCAGTAAAACTACCGTTCAAGCGGAACATACCCATCCCTTAACTCTACATTTATCACCAACGTCAACCGCAAATATTATCGTTACCTCCCTGGTACCGCCTGTTCCAAACACCATCCCGTTTGCGAAAATAGCTCCGGATGCAGAAGTCATTGTTGCCCCCAAGACCCGGCCCAAATCTACCAGGAGTGACAGGCGAGATGCGAGGAGCACGGCAAGCAGGCGAAGCGGCAAAAGTGGTGTCAGCAACGCCCGGAACAGAACAGGTCCCGTGAGACCTGCATTATTCATGCGCGCAATCGACCGAGCAATGGCAGGCAGCTTTTTCGATGAAGACCAGAGCATATCCCAAAACGATGACAAGCTCTGCATCTGGCTCAGTGACGAAATGATTGCATCTGAAAGCCTCAGAGCCGCTACATGGGCAAACATCACTATTATAAAACCGGCCGGTATGAGGGCTCAGTTGGACAGTAGCCAGGTCAACCGACTCAAGGAAGAAGAGAACAGCGAAGTTGGAAGGCCGGCTTCTAAAATAGTGGCCCAGATCCTTCCCTGGTCCACCCCAATCGATGGTAATCACGCAGTCCTGTCGACTTCGCTTTGCCAGATGCTTGGTGCAGGAGGGATGGTCGGACTCATTGTCCGGGTCCAGGCTACTGGGCCACCCCTACCCCGTTACTCTATCAAAAGGTTTCAATTCTATCCGTTTCTGCCCGTGAATTCAAAAAAAAAAGACGGCCTCCAATTTGGCGGAGATTCGAAAGCAGCTAAACAAGCGCTGGCCGACAAGATCCGACTAACTTTTGCTGGAGATGAAGGACTGCTATCTGGGCCAATCACTGACGGAATGGTACTTCCACCCTCTGGAGATTCCTCCTCTGCAGCATCATTTGATGGCGGGATTCTGAGATTTCGTCGCCCTGCCGAGGTCGAAGAAGATCATGATAATTCGTGTTTATGGGTGCTGGGACAAGAGCAAGACCATGAATTTGAAATCAAGGCCGAAGTGCCCCGGCCTCTGGAGCTGACGACCATGTTTCCCACCTTCGCCCACGGAATACCTTCCAAACTTCCCGCTTTGATAGGTGTCGACGGAATCATTAGGCAATGCCTTTCAAATTTAACCCTATGCTCTTCTGTGCTGTTGACCGGTGGAGTCGGGTCAGGCAAGACTTCACTCGCACACTGCATCTCACAGCGGCTTAGGGAGGACTACGTTTTCAATGTGACGTACTTTGATTGCCAGAAACTGGTGACGGACGAAACCAGGGTCTCGACAGTGAAGGAGACTCTTACGAGGCTGTTCATGTCAGCGTCCTGGTGTGCACGCTTGGGCGGACAATCAGTTGTCGTGCTGGACGACCTGGATAAGATTTGTCCTGCTGAGACTGAACTCGAGGTCGGCAACGACAACGGCCGCAGTCGCCAGATCACCGAGGTTCTTTGTGCTATTGTACGCCAATACTGCAGCATTCATTCTGGCGTTACTATGTTGGCCACTGCACAATCCAAGGACTCGCTCAACAGCATCATGATTGGAGGCCACATAGTAGGTGATATAGTCTCCATCAAGGCTCCTACCAAGGAAATCCGTCGAGACATTCTTGTGTCTCTCACAAATGATGGATGGCAGCTCAATAATCGGGGCCACAACCGCAACCAAAGTGATACTCAAAGCATGTCAGAGACTTCCTGGATGGATCCATCAAACCCGTCCTCAAGGCCGACGTCTTCTGCTTCGTCACCACCGGCTGAGGGATTCCGTGTTGCACCCAGTCTCGACTTGCTCGATGTCGCCGGGAAAACTGATGGCTACATGCCAGCTGACCTCGTCCTTCTCCTGGCTCGCGCCCGAAATGAAACTCTCACACGTATGATATCAGAAAATGACGACTCAGATGCACCACCGACCTTGACGAAGGGTGACTTTGACGCCGCATTAAAGAACTTCACGCCTTCTTCCCTCCGCAACGTGACGTTGACCCACTCGACCACCACATTCTCCTCGATCGGCGGTCTGCACGACACCCGTAACACCCTCCTCGAGACACTCCTGTATCCAACAAAATACGCACCTATCTTTGCGCGATCTCCTCTCCGTCTCCGCTCAGGGCTGTTGCTCTACGGGTACCCCGGCTGTGGGAAGACACTCCTCGCCTCTGCCGTAGCGGGCGAGTGCAACCTCAACTTCATCTCTGTCAAAGGCCCGGAAATCTTAAACAAGTATATCGGTGCCTCTGAAAAGTCGGTTCGAGATCTATTCGAGCGCGCCCAGGCTGCGAAGCCATGCGTCTTGTTCTTTGACGAATTTGACAGCATTGCGCCGAAACGAGGACACGACTCTACGGGCGTGACAGATCGAGTGGTGAATCAGATGCTTACGCAGATGGATGGTGCCGAAGGACTTGAGGGAGTCTACGTGCTAGCGGCCACCAGCAGGCCAGACCTGATTGACCCGGCTCTTCTCCGACCAGGACGGCTGGACAAGAGTCTGTTGTGCGACATGCCAGATATGAATGATCGACTGGATATTTTGACGGCGGTCAGCGCGAAACTACGGTTGAAGCCCGAGGTACAAAATCGACTACTCAGCGTTGCACAGCGCACCGAAGGATTCAGTGGCGCAGACCTTCAGGCGCTCATGTACAACGCCCATCTCGAGGCCATCCACGACTTGTTAGGCGACAAGCCATCCGACCGGGAAAAAGGTCGGGAACTGGTCAACGGTACCAACAACAGCAGCGGTGGCAGTAGCTCAGGCGGGGGTGGGAAGCGCCGCAAACACCACAGCACACAAGGGAAGCACGATTTCTTCCACTTTCTATATTCGGCCGAGGAAGACGCCCTGGCAAGGAAGTCACTGGGCACGGGGGCCTCGACAATGGAGTCGAAAGCGGCCATTGCCTCGAAGATTGACGAATTGAAACTGGCGCGGAAGCGTGAAAAGGCGGCTCTGAAGAGCAGCTTCGCACGCCGGGCACCTTCCCATGACCTAGGAGGCTCGGGTGGAGGAGCTAGTGGTATCTACGACGGCACGGCTGACGGAGACGCCGACGGCGCCGAGGCCAATGGATCCCGCAAGGACGAGGTGGTGATTGACTGGCGACACATGGAGAAGTCGCTGGCAACGACACGCAGCTCCATCAGCCCCGAGGAGAGGCGACGGTTGGCCGCCATCTATCAGGAGTTTGTGGTGGGGCGAAACGGCGAGATGCCCTCCGGTCAAGGCGGCAGGGAAGTCGGGGGCCGGACGAGCTTGATGTAGATAAGATACATAAGCAACGACGTAAGCATGGCATTTCGGTTGCTATGTTTTTGATATCAGGGCCGAACGTAACAGGTCCTCGCTTATCTTATGCTATGGGGACGCAGGGACGGTGACTTTGGTCTTACCAAATATGTATACTCTGATATACCGCATGTGGATAGACAGACGTGTGGGCTGTAGGCTGTGTGCTATGGGTGTGGGTGTATTCCGAGGTCTGTATGTGTGTATACCGTCAGCACAGCCACCCCGGAGACCTGCGAGTAGCTGAACCAGACTAGATCAGACCAGGCCAGGCCAAGTGGAACGGAACGCAGTGTGAACTTCACTTTTCAAGGTACAGCCCTCATAGACGGATGGCGAGTCCTCGTGCGAGTGAGTAGTCGATGGATTCATGGGACCGCATGGCCTGGCATCCTGGGTGTCTCGCCACTTCGCCATGTACGAGCGGGTCCTCCATACAAGCTACCTAGTATGCAAGTGAGATCCACGGTACGAGGTACCACTCACTTCACTACCTAGGTAGGTAATGTGTTTGTCCAGCCTCATGCGTCCGTCTCACACCAACACGAATACATATATACATACGAACAAAATACGTCGTATTAGACAACGCACATTGAAGGAAGGTAAGTAGTGAGGGAGGGATGGGAACTTGGAGGCCCAAAAACAAGACTAGGATATGATGAGAAAAAGAGGAGACAGGAGAAAAGGAAGAGAAAGTAACAGCCCAGCAGATACGCACGCATGCATGGTCTACACAGAGCAAGAGCAAGATCAGAAGCAGGATCAGAAGCAGAGCAAGAGTCGGGTTCTCATTAGGATACCAAGTTCTTGGCTTCTGGAGAGTAAAGATTCGTGCGGTGCTCTGTACATATACACGCTCACATCCCCTTCCCTTTCCTCTCTTTCCCTTTCCCAAACGCATCCGAACGTCTCAACAGGCGAGCTTCTCTCGCGCGCGCGGCCCCCTGAACAACAACTGTACAGGCATCCAGGTGGGAGAAGAAGACAAACCGAAAGTATAGACACTGGTATAGGAACTAGATAAGTAGGTAAGTAGTCTATGTTGCCTCGTCAAACCTGCTGTTAAAGCAGCATCGGATTCAAGTAGAACGTTCCTCTGTCCTGAGAGAGAGAACCCCCTCCGGACCACAAGGTCAAAAATGTGAACAGCCAGAAACAGGCACCTGTAACGACAGCATTGGAGTCATGGGGTATCATTCTTACTTTGCCGTCGCGCGGGCGACAGCAAAAACGCCAACAATAACAACCGCAAGCGTGACAATGGCCCCAGGAAGAAGCAGATCATTCGGCACACCGGCAATGACCTGCGGTTGTTCTTCCTTCCTTTGTTGCATCGCTGGTGGCGCTCGTCTCGACCGGATCGTTTTTGCAATGGGGACAACATCTTCCTCGTCTTCGTCGCCCTCTTCCGCGGCGTCTGTTGCCACCTCCTTGAGGATCGACTCAGGAGGGGTTGGCGGTTTCGAAAGCTGAGGTCTTGGATCGATAGTCGTAGCAATTGGCGGCTGTGTAGGGTCATGGACGAACAAGTCAACTTTATCTCTCTTTCCCTGCCTCGCCAGCAGAATTGCATCGAGCAGGTCTTGATCCGTAGTGATAGAGACGGTGTCGCCCTCATTGTCCAGGTAGCTCAATGCATAACCTGCTTTCCCCAATTTACCTTCCTCGACAGTGGCTTCGCCGCCCACAGAGTCTACTTCACTGCCCAATTTTGCGGTTACTTGGCTGACCAGTTCGGTAAGCCCGGTACTAGCGAGAACCTGTATCCGATGGACTCGTCCGCTGGGGGCTTTAAACTTGAACGGAAAAGGTGTTTCTTCCGGCGATTCGACAGACGGAAGTACCTCAGAGTGGACATCATCTCCTCGGTGCGACGCGGAGTCGTGTGGCATGACGCTATCACCTCTTTCGAAAGCAGGTCGGCCAGCCTCCGAGTCCATCATCGATCGATGGCCAGGTGTGGTTGGGCGATGACTTCCCTCGCCGGACATGATTGATTCAGTATCATTGTCCATTGATAGCCAGAACTTGTTCCATGCTGGTCCCTCTGCTTCCCCAGAATTCATAGTGTTGATTTGTTCAAGAGTCGCATAGGTTAATTTGAGGACGTCGACCATGCCGACGATTTCACCCTCGCCATTCATGACCGGGAGATTGAGGTAATGGCCATCTGTGACTGTGAGCACTTTTACCCAGTCCGACATGAATAGGACTTACCATGCATCTTGCGCAGAGCAGCCTGAATGCTCATATCCGTGGGCGCGAAATCTGGGTGAGGGGTCATCACCCTTACCACACTGCAGTTTGAGGGATCAAGCCCAGGGGCAATGACACGGAGTACGACGTCTTTACTGGTGAAAATGCCGGTGATAGACCCCTGATCTTGCACCAGCACGGCGGTTGTGTGATTTTCTTTCATGAGCTGCGCCGCCTCTTTTACAGACGTCCTAACCGAGACGGTGGTGGGAGGGAGCCCATTGAGCACAGATTCCAAGGTAGGTCCCGACATCTTCTGTCTCAAAGCCTCGACGTATTGGATAATCTGTTGGGGCTGACTGGAGCCAAGTTCAGATTGTACACCTTCGAGTGCATCGTACAGCTTGCGCGATGAGCTGTATGCACGTTCCAGCTTTTCCATAGCCTCGTAAAAACATTTCGTGATATCGAGAATGCCGGAGATGTCTTGATTCTCGTCCATGACGGGCAAATGTCGGAATCCTTTTCGGACCATCAGGTCTAGGGCATCGGTGGCACTTGTGTCAGTCCTCGCACAGAGCGGGTTCTTGGTCATGATCTGCTCAATTGTAACCTGGCTAGCCTTGATGCCGGCGCCCACAACACGGAAGGCCAGATCCTTCGCTGTGAATATACCCGCGATTCTATCGTCGTCATCTGTAACTAGAACGCAGTCTTCTCTCTTAGCAGCCATGAGTTGAGCAGCCTCGGCGACGGTAGTGGAGGGCTTGATCTGTAGGGCCTGACTGGGTTTGAGGGCCAGGACGGTTCCGGGTGGTGCCTTGCGGGTATGTCGAGCGCGGGAAGGGGCATGCTTCTTCTTGCTGAGATCGGCTTCCATCTTGCGTCGAATTGCCTAGAAGTAAAAGCCATGCGTGTTAGGCACAGGGCTGGCTTGGATAGGTTCTGGACGTGATAACGCACCTCGTCTCTCTTGCTCTGCTTCTGTCGGCTTGCCGACACGGTAGAGGTGCCCGACATCTCGCTGGGCGCGGCGTTACTGGAAGACTCTAACTTGGGACGAGGAATCGCGGAAGGGGAGTCTGCAAATGGGAGTGGACCACGACGGTTGGGCGTAGGTGTGCCTCGATATGTACCGCTAACCCCAGACATGGCCGATGACATGGAGGTAAGGATGTGTGAGGGTGACCGAGATGGTCTGTGTTAGAAAGGGCAGCGAGCACAGGGCGTTTGTTTGGTGAAGGTGGAAGTGATTGAGACTTTCGATCGACAATCTCGCAGAGCCGAAGGTTTGGTGCAAACCACTGGTGCTACTCACCAACAAGTTCAGCACGAGGCCCGCTTGGTTGCCGGAACAGAGTCGGTACGTAAACAAAGGATCAGGTGACTTGGCAGGCTTGGCATGCCCCTCGGAATCCCAAGGCTGCTGCCCACCTGCCCCTATTTTCCTCTTCCCCGGACAAACATGCCAAACATCTCAAACATCTCAACAGACGTTTGTACCAACACGTTCCACAGATGTAATTCGCACAAATTTGACTACACCAGGTGTCAAATTGCCAGTTATGGCATCGCATTGAGGAAGAAAGGGTCTTTGGTTCCATGTCGTCACATAGCGTCTTTCCCATGCCATTATCCAACGAGGAACGAACTGGACGCCATCTACAGTGAGCTCTGGTCTAAACTGTTCCCAACCTTGTTTGAATCGAAGAGGCAAAACCTCCTGTTGGAGTCTACAACCGCACGAGCGTGGACGAAGGCGAATTTTTGCGGGACCCTTCCATCTTATATTCGCCTGATCATGTGACAGCCACCTCGAGGACTCTTGCTGTGGGGTTTGCGGCAGTCATGTCGATCACCCATATATACCCATTCTCGGTCAAATCCAGGATACCTCCACCTTGCTCAGCAGAAACAGCCACACCATCTCGTTTGAAATAAATTGTTTGTCGCGTCCACCAGCGGACTTCTAATCAAAGACGATGGCACCTTCGCCAGTTGTGCCTTGAACAAAACACCTGGCACTACAAGGCTTTCCTCCCCATATGACCAAAAATGTAAAAACACACTGGACTTGACTTCACTCCTCAATGGCCGGCGGGGCTTGCTGATGAACTACACAACCATACACACACATGCACCACCGAGCTGAAGCGAACACGGTTTGAAATTGATTTCTGAGAGTATTGGATATCATGCCCTGATTTCAACTCAAAGGATTGAAAGTCACCTAGATCATCTGTGTTAACCATTTTCCTGTCGAGTATCCCCATTGCACTCACGTTGCCACCGTCTCTAGTAAAATTGCCGGCAAAACACCAGTTGAGGTATCCTCTGCAAAAGACGTCAGTTGAGCCTGTCCTTGGTTGAGAACTCGTCTATAACAGCACTGACCCGTCTCCTTGCAACACAAATGGCCCTGAATCAAAGACGTAACAAGAATATGTCAAGACTGATCCGCTGTTGGGGCAGGTACATTCCCGAATTGTCATTGTGCTGTTGACGAGGCCGGATGCATCGTGCTTTGTGAAGACACACATGACATTCTTGCCCGGGTTCTTCGACGACATGTCTCCAATTTGAACCTGTGTCCAGGCACTTCGATAGTCCTTATCCGCGCCTGAGTTGAAGATGGCGCCGAAAATAGAGACACCGGCTTGCACCGCGTCCGAAGCTAGATCAGCTGCTGCAGCGGCCATCTTTTTGTATGCGAGGGCGATATCAAGGTCGGTAAATGTGCACTGCAGAGGGAAGCAGTATTGGAACAGTCTGTGAGGGATGCTGATGATTGCAAGTATCTGATATGAACATCAACTCGCCAGAGCAGGGTCCCAGCAATTTATCGGACCAGTCAATGGCCTATATTGGAGACTATTGCTATAGTTAATGGACCCAAGTTTGGAACGAGAGACTGTCGAGCTATACGCACCGGGCACAAGGCCAGGTATTGATGCATTTGGGGGATATGCGGCGATAAGCTGACTGTACCTCGGATACCCCTGCTGATCGGTTTGTTTGTACGAGGTACATATTTGACGGTGAACAAAGGAGCTCTCCTCGGTGCCGCAACCAGGATCGGGATGGGACACTGCCCTCCGAAATGACGTTGAGATCGTTGCAAAGAGTGCGCCTAAGGCGCTGACCTGCAGCATGATAGAGTGGCACGAGTGGGTAGTTTGATGACGAACCGGGCAATAGTAGCAAAAATGACTAAGAATAATAACCTTAAACTATATAAGCACTTGTATCTCTGGGGTAAAAATAACTCTATATCCGCATCGAGCAGGTACATTAGCCTGATCCATATCCAATGCAGCCAGCCCACTCGGGCCATTTTGGACGCGGTATGTATACCACGGCCGTATTGTTTCGCCGACTTCATCCCTAGTGATTCGGGAGAAGGAGAGGGGGTGCGGCTGTGAGGTTCAGCTGTGTGCCTGGTTGATTCCTAAATTGAAACGCGAGTCATTTTTAGATCGGGGGCCTACATACCCAAAATCATACATACAGATCTAGTATGAAGTCTGCATATAAATGATCATCTCCTACATCTACAAAAGTGATCGTTGCTCAATCTTGCATATCATCCAGGCTAACACATTCGTGATCCGTGGTTAAAGCGCTCATTTTCTGCTTCATATTGCCTACCTTGTCTCTCCGTCACATAGAGAAACTCAATTTTACGCCTTTATTTTTCCGACCACTCGCAGAGATAAAAAAGAAAATATGCACGGTCAGGACGACAGCTACGGGCACGACGGTGGTGAAGGCGACGAGGGCTATGACTACGAAGATCAGCATGGCGGCGACGGCCAAGGCATGGGTGGGGACATGAGCGGGATGGAGGGGGGGCAGGATGGCGACATGGCATCCTTGGTGCAGCTCGTGGTCAAACTGGTCATGGACCCGCAGCCGGGGCCTTCGCACGTCCCCAAACCGCAGCACGCGCATTCCAGATTCGCTCAGGATCCTCACCACGCCGAGTCGATGCAGCTCCTGGACAAGATTGCTTGTGGGTGTCTTCGCTCTCTCTATTGCTTCCCCAGCCCACCCCTCTAGGATATTCCTGTTTTGTGTGTTTCAGGTTCAAGCCACTGACAGGAGGGAATATCATAGCGGAACCTATTCACGAAGCACACCTGGAGAGCATGGTCCACGTCGGGCTTTTGCTGCTCGCTCGCCTGGCAAAGAAAGTCGGCATGACTGCCGGCCACGAAGCTCAAGACATGGGCGGTGTCCCGGGCCAAGGTCAGGGCTTGAACGGAGGAGGGCAGGGTGGTCACGACGGTCACGATGGTCACGATGGTCTTGGTGGTCATGGCGGCCATGAGGACGAGGACGGCGGCCACGATGAGGACGAGGATTGCTAGGGACGGGGAACGGGGGAGCCTGGAACAGAATTCTCCCCCCGTCCTGTTGTCTATGTTCAAACAGTATACTTCAGACGAGCGATTTGAAAGGGCTGCAAGCGTTTGTGTCTCGAGACACACCAATTAACGCGGTGCCTAGGTGCTTGTGAAAGGGATTGCACAAATTTTAGTATTTGCCTACATTCGTTCTGTCAGATTGCTTGAGCATATTCAGAGGTTCTTGTGCTGTTATGCGAGCCTTTCGCTCGATGTGTCGCCCAGAAAGTATGGCGAACCATTTTGGCCCTTCCACGCCGGCCCGAGAAAATCTGCACGTCTCGCAGAGACCCATCGGGTCCTGGGTGAAGTAAATGTCCGAAGACGATGCTGAGATGAGTTGATCGGAAGTTGGGAGGTCCACTATGCTGCCTATAAGGGAGCGTGGTGAGCCATAATCGGTGTTCTCTGATATTATAGGTCCAACGGGAGGTTCCGAACCACGCAAATGGGGCGATTATGTTCAGCTTACATGGCCAGCTGCCACAGCCTTCGCGAATCGGAAGCTAGCATAATGGTTCAAACCCTTTGGGGAGCAGGAGAGGTGGATGTGTGGAAGCAGCTGCAGGGCAACCAGGTGGCTTTGGGGCATGCGCAACGCTCGGGGAGTTAGAATAGAACAGTATTGAGGCTGCTCCGTTCGGCCCTCACATAGGACAGATCTGGTGATGCCAGGCTCGCGACTGCACCGGCAGCATAGCCACGCATCTCCACATTGTGTCGACATTCATCTCCGCGATCACCGGCTCCGTATTGTGTCGGTGGTTCGAGGATAATAATGGACACATGAGGCAAGAAACCTCGGTGTGTGCTCTCTTATTATGCGCCGGACCGTCGTGCAATAGCAGGAAAACTGAAGGACAATCTTCAAGAGACGCGATCCGTATTTCTCACATTGGGATTTTGGAGGGGTCTCTCGTCTCAGTTACCTCCGCAGTCAGGGAAGAGCTGCCGGGTATAAGAGACCGGAACGATCAAGGACTCAACACACTCATGAGCCAGGATCTTCAGTCGATACTTCCCTTGAGAGATCCAGAACTGGTGTCTGTAATCCAGGAGATCAAGCCACAGAGCAAATCCTTGTAACGGAGAGTTTACCTCTGTCGGCAACTCGGGTGATCGTGAATAAAAAGGACGAAACTCGGCATCCTCAAATCCAGATTCGGATAGGCCTGAAAAGCATTATATATACCCCCCTTCCGAAAGTAGAAGGAGTCGACATCCCGTATTTTGACCCAACGATACGACAACTCTGTAATAGTGGAAGGTGCAAGACCACACTTACGACGATTGAATTGCGATAAAAGTCCGTTTCACTGGTGAGACGATCGAAGGAGCTCGCAGACTGAGTTCATATTGAGACGATCGCAAATGTCAGAATGCAAACCTCTGTGCCTCTGTGTGTGCGAGGGTGTATCCAACAAATCACTTGGTCCACATGAAGCCACCCAGACACTCCCACCAGGGATACCTATGGAAACCCCGTCCTCCGCACAAAAGCAGAAGTGACAATCTTACTACCCAACTAGGATTAGCTCAGCCTTGTCAAAATTTCTGGTGCAGAGAAACGAAAACCATTACTGTGGGTTGATGTCTATATTTCTTCCCTCCAGCACCATTGTCTGGATTACCCTTTTCTTTTTTTTGAAGGAGAAGTTCAGTGTTGGAGCAGAAAGACTCACATCTGGCAAACAAAGATAAGGCCACGGACGCCACTATGGACACGAACATGGGCGGAGCGGAAACACATTTGTCGTCAACAGTTTCACACCCGGCACAAACAAAATCGGAAAAACTGTACGTTATTCTTGCGCCGTGTTCCAACCCTACAGACTGTACAATCTGTGGATTCATACGTCCTGACACATTTCCTCTCACATAGACCGACGACCGTTGAAAAGCCCACGCCATACACCTACGACTTGGGCTACCTGACCGCCATCGACCCAAACCCTCTCCCCGCCACTTCCCACCTCCTCTCTCAAACCCTCTCGGAGCGTAACGACACACTAAGACAAATAGCCCGCGATGGCGCACAATCCCTTCTCAACACGCTCCTCACAACCTGCCCGATCCAATCCACCCCAGAGGGTCTGATAATGACTCTGCCGGCACCACAGCACTACCTGCCGCGGTGGAAGCCGCTGCCGAAGCCGAAGCCGCCGACGAAGTGGGAGCTGTTCGCGCGCAAAAAGGGCATCGGCAAGTACGGGGGTAACCTGAAGGGCGGGGCCGCGCAGGAGGAGAGGCGCAAGAACCTGGTGTACGACGAGGAGAGCGGGGAGTGGGTCAAGAAATGGGGCTACAAGGGACGGAACAAGAAGGACGAGTCCGACTGGCTTGTCGAGTTGGACGATGAGGCCGTCAAGAAAGAGAAGGCCGGTGCCGATGCTGGCGACGGCAGGACAATCAGAGGCGAAGGGCGGCGGGAGCGGGTGGAGAGGATCAAGAGGCAAGAGAGACGGCAGAGAAACAATGAGCGTCGAACAAGGAAGGGTGGAAAGACGGGTTGACCGTGAGATACTCCCAGGACCCGCCGGTGGTGTCAAGTGCTATACTACATGCGAGAAACCTCCAAAGCTGGCCTGAGTGGGTGCGTGCGTCGACCAGCAACGCGGCCAGTCAATGGCCCCGTCAAGCGGCCACTGACCTCGCAAAGTGACAGACGTCGCTGTGGCCTCTCACTCTGCTGCAGAGACATAGATTTACACTGCCACGAGCCCAAGATCGCGCCGGTGGCACGAGTGAGATCAACTGCGGGAAGCAAAAAGGCATGGGAGGCTCTCTGCGTGGCAGGAGGACGTGTTTACAAACGGTCACATCGATAAGAGCGCGGACAAAACCGAGTCACCATCATGGTCAAAGTCACTACCACAATTGATGGGCTCTGGAAGTATCTGATACGAGGTCTCTCTGCAACTACTGTTTGCATTTGACTCGACGGCATCACAAATCTATGGTATCAAAAGTCGCTTCGTCTCCCCCTACTCAACCTCCTTCGCACTTCGAGCCATGTCCAGTCCAAAATCTTACACTCGCCTAGTCATACAAAACAGGGCTTCACTCTGTATCAGTTCCCTGCCTGGGTTGTACCATTCTCCTCATGAATCTTCATCAGTGTCTCGAAGCGGAAGCCAGAAAGCCACGGTACTATGCAACCACAAAGAAAAGCAATGCTAAGTAGAAATCAGATGGTAGATAATACAAGATATGTCCTAAAGCTTTTCAATGCCAAACATTCGTCATAGGAGGCGTATCCAAGTGAGGCATCAAAAGAAAAGGAGGAGGTTGTAGTCCCTCATAACATGCGACCATGCAAGCATGTTAGTCTGAAAGCTCATCAGGCCGACGACAAATATCCGAAGACATCACATTCTGATAGGAGAGAGCCCCGTGAGCTCGGGCAATCTTTGATCGAGCGACAGTTTGGGAGGTTCTGGAGTCGTCATACGTGGTACCGCGGGTACTGACTGACTGGGGGTGTGCCCGCTGTTAGATCTGTCTCTGGCACTTCCACCCTGCGACAGGCTTCTCTGTTTTGTTTTGGGCGCCATGGACTTGCGCTGTGCCGCGGCATCGGCGCTCCGAGGATGCGCGGACTGTTGTGCAGACGCTTGTTGAGCATTTGATGTAGGCGGTTGTGAAGCTGTTGGTTGTTGTTGCTGCTGACTGCTGCCACTGGAAGAGATGGCTCTCTCATCAATGGCCAGGTCCTCACTTTCATTGACCGATCCTTCCCGCTCGTATCGATATTCTTCTTCTAGGTACTCCTTTTCAGTCCAGCAGCCCTGCCAGCAATTCTTCCAGTCCATGACGAGAAATTGAAAACAAAAGGCATCAATCTTCAGGCAAGGCTGAAAGCAGATGCACAAATTTCGATAGTCCATCTTGTTCTTCTCGGCATAGCTGTTGAGAAGACTCAGGTGACATGTGATGGCGAATAACAGGTAGTAGTTGAACGGCGGCAAACGCGACAGTTCGTCTTTCAACAGCTGGGGCGCTGAAGTCGCTCCGGCACATTGAGTGGCAATCTTGTTTTGGACAGATTTTGGAAGAATTTCATCGGGCAACTCCCGTAGCCATGATTTGAACATGGACCCAATCGTGTTTATATCATACAGTTCCGGTTCGTCAAAGAGGTTGATGTCATATTCAGTGTCAAAGCGCCGCTGCCAGTGTTTCACGTCCCTATTGCTGCCGGGTATTCGATATAGTCCCTCTTCTTCGGCACCGTTCATATTTAGGTAGCTGCACACCCTTGGTTAGTACGAGCAACAGAAGATTCAGCAAGATCAACCTACTCAATGCAACGCCATGGCAAGGCTGGCATCCAGAACTCGGTCTTATCCTTGGAAGACTCCAGACGTCGTGCTATCCTGGTTTTCCGAGTTTGCTTGACAAGTGGCAAGTTGATTGTCGTGCATACGTAGTTGTCATCCGTAACTGTTGCTGGTTCGCGCTCGTTGCTGCTCCCACTTCTTGTGATTTTGCCAAAAAAGCCCTTCCCAGCCTTGCCCAAGCGGTCTCCCACGCCTTTGCCAGTTTGCCCGAGGTTCGATAAGATCTGCAGGGTGGAGCCGTCTCGGAAGGAATGGGACACAGCTATGTTCCCAGTCTGCCGATCTCTTTTCATAGAGTGGAAGTCATCACGAGCTTGGCGATCTACTGAGCGGTTTCGAACAGTTGCGCCACTTTCAGGACCAAATGCCCTATCTCGGTGGTCGAGTTTTATGGGTGCAGTTCTTGGAGATGTGTCTGCATGGTCATTGGCCGAATTAGAGGTGTCGAGTTGCAGATGACTTGGCGGCGGGTGCTTCTGTTTGGGCGCTGTTTCCTCCATTCTTACGGTCTTGGTCCTTGCGAGTATGCCGCCGAACTTAGACTTGGTCTTCTTGGCCGCTGGCGCAGGCTCGACAGTGCCTTGAGGAGGGAACATCTCCGCTGGGGCTGGAGCCTCGTTATCATGGCTGGGACCGTTGCTCGACACAGCCTTTGGCAATTCAGGAGTCGAGCCTTGCTTCTTCAGTGAATGTAGAGACCTCTCTTTTGAACTAGCTCTGCTCCTTGCGTTTGGTTTTTCTCCGTTCTCTGGAATACTGGTTTCCGAAGGGTGGAGCTTGTGGGAGGATTTCGACGCCATCAAGTTGGAAAAGAAACCTTTGGATGGATCTCGGGCGTGTTTTGGCGATTGAGGAACAGGTGAAGCAGGTAATTCGGGCATTGCTGTTATCCGAGGAGAGCTGGGCCCTGTACGCGATCCATCGTTTCGACTGTCTTGAGACACGGACGCTTGGTGCGACATGAAAGAGGGCGGAGCGCCTTGCAGATATGGAGAGGTCGGGGCTGACCTTGGAGTATGAGGAGAGCCTGTCGAGCGAGGGCTCAGCGTCGCGGGGGTCAGACCATTAAAATCCTCATTGTTGTCAGGAGCCAAGTTAAGATGGGGTAAAGCCGGGGCTTTTGGCATATCTGCAGCTCCCTGAAAGGTCATTCACAGGGCCGACTGCAGGTAGCCGGTTGTGTTCTCACGGTTGGACAAGGCAGCAGCGGGCGCCAGACCACCGGGACCTGTTATGTTCCCCGTCGGATGTGTCGACTCCTTGTACCACCTCTTTTGCGATGACAGATAGAACTCCGACGGTTGTGAGGGGGAAACCCTGACAAGAGACACGGGGTCGAACGTCGTGTAGTTGTGCGAGAAATGGATCGCGTACTGATGACGCGATTGAAGTGTTCGTATGTTGAATAGAATGGCACGTATTCTCAATGCTGCAGGCTTACACCCGGGTATCGGCAAGCAATTTGTGTTCCGAGGACCCAAGTAGTCAAGTATTCAGTTCGATATCCAACAAATATTCCGTAACAGCCTGCTGGTGTCTGGTTTGCAGAGTTCCAATAACAGTTGCTGAAGGAGGGTTTCAGGCCAGGAATGCCTCTGGAGCTGCGTTGCAAGGGTTCGTTCAACAGAGAGATACGCTCCTCATCGGACAGCCTTTCATTGCCAGGCTTGCTCGTGTGACGGGCTGACTGCCAATATCGCTGAGTGGCTTGCGAGCACAGCGGCTAAGCAAGGAGGATTGTAAGGAGGATCGAGGGAGTGACAGCAATGAAGGATCAAGACGAAAACACAAACTAAAGACTAGAAAACACGAAAAGAACCAAGCCCCCAACTTCGACCACCGGACTATAGGCGTATAAGAGTGTAGAGTTGGTGCGGTTTAAGGAGGTATGGGTGCTCTCGCGGTTGTGTGGGATGGGATGATGGTGTGCAGACAAAAAACGCAAGGACCGACGAACGCACGACACGACACGACTTGGCCTGTGCCAATGACAGGCGTCGGTAGTAGTGGGTGGAGGAGACGGGACCAAGCGGTGAGAGGGAATGAGGGGACCAGCGTGTAGGCCTAGAGCCTAGAGCTAGAGCACGACAGAGGGGCCAGGAACAGGAATCGGAGGGCCAAGGGGGAGGGAGGGGGAAAGAGAAGGCCTTAACTACCTGGTTTTCGGCTTTTATGAGGTTGGATGCGTCGCAGTAGGCGAAATACCTGCTCGTGAGACTACCACACCGAGTATCTTTGAAATCACCACCAATTACAATTCAACAGCTACCTGCTACGACTACAGCTACTGCTGATGATGAGCGACTTCGACCACATACAGATTGGGATTGTTTGGGTAATGGTCGAGTAAAGAAATGAGGATAACAAACACACCACCAAGGCCCTACGACGCCCAGGACGCCCTACACCACGCACCACCGTTACCAGAAGGATTCGCAAACCCTCTGCATACCCCGTCGTCTAGCGGCAGGCGATGATTTTCATGGTTTCCCTGCTACTGCATGGACTTCCTTTTTCCTCCTGGTGCAGAACCGAGTTAGATGGTTAGCGTGCGCATAACGCAAGCATCTGGTGTGGAGGAGATGGCCAGTGATGCCAAAGCTCCATTCTGTGACACCGAGTTACCTGGACTTGTTAGTGGGCGAATCCTTGAGACGATGGGAGACGATTGCTACTTCAAACATAGCATCAGATGGTGGTGAAGCAGGACTCGCTTGGATGCCATGTTTTGTCAGGTTTGGCGCTGTCGGCGCTGATAAACAGAGGTTCGGTGCCCCCACCATCTGGGTTTCACCGGCAAAGTTACTTGCAGATGGGCGTGCTAGGGGCTCACTGAAGCCACTGGAGCTTATTTGTGAGCACTTCGTAGTGAACTAACCCTGAGAGCCACCGAGAACCCTTGAAAGTGGACAACCAACAACCCCTGGAGTGCCCCTCATACCTCATGCGCAGCCAGGGGCACAGAGACATGCAGGCGGCGGGAGCCGGGGTATCCAGTCAGTACCACCAAGTCTATTAGGCAAAGCCTGGAAGCTAAATGTGCAGGAACAACAGAGCAAATCGACAACAAGGCTTGACATGTGTAAGATCGGGGCTAACTGTGAAGGAGAGAAAAAAGTAGTAGTGTGGTATTCTATCCAAGTGCCCAGTACCCCGAGTCGGCGTGTTGGGTATCAGGGTGCGCCTGGTGACATTCAGCCAAGGGCGCAGTTGGAAGCTCAGGTCACACCGCCCGTTGACGCATCTCTAACTACAAACAACACTTGAGATTTATGTTCTCGAGCACCAGGTAATAACAATCTTCCATTCAGAGAGAAGGTCAATGAGGAGGCCTGATGCGTACCCGAGAAATCCATGTCTTCGCAATGCCAAGCAGATCAGCAGATCAGCAGATGAGCTGCAGCTCGCATGCGTCGCCCTCTAACAATCCTGGTGAACGAACCCCCCCTTACACTTCAATCAATTTGCCGCGATCATCGACGACTAAATCAACCCATCTCCTTCAGGCTCACCCCATTCTCCACCTCCATCATAGCAGTATCCGTATTGTCCGGCTGAAAACAAATGTCACTCGTGGCAGGACCTGGGGTAGGGGGATCGCACTCCATCGTGCCGGAGGATGTCAGCCTGGTGGTCGAAAAACATGTCAAGTATATTCAACTTTTGGATACCGTGCGTCCATGTGAGTACCTTACACTGTACAAGATGTTGATACTTTGTGCCAGCGAAAAGATGAGCTCGACTACTGGTTGACCGAACATCTAAGATTAAACGGGGTATATTGGGGTCTGACGGCGCTTCACCTCCTGGGCCATCCACATGCTCTACCTCGTGATAAAACGTTACAATTCGTCTTTTCTTGCCAGAACCCGGATGGAGGTTTTGGTGCTGCTCCTGGCCATGACTCCCACATGTTATACACAGTCAGCGCCGTCCAAATTCTTGCCACAATCAACGCGCTACAAGACTTGGAGTCGCCACAAAGAGGAGGAAAGGAGCGGATAGCAAAATGTACCCGATCTCGCATCTTACTAAGTTGAAAATAGCATTGCTGATAACTTCGCAGATATTGCGAGCCTTCAGGACGTCAACACTGGTACTTTCGCCGGAGATGAGTGGGGTGAAACAGACACACGTTTCCTATACGGTGCCTTCAATGCCCTTTCCATACTAAACATGATGCACCTGGTGGACGTGGACAAGGCCGTCTCTCACATTCAGGCCTGCGCAAATTTTGATGGAGGGTTTGGCCGTTCGCCAGGCGCCGAGTCTCATTCCGGCCAAATCTTCACTTGCCTCGGGGCATTGACCATCGCTCGTCGACTAGACATTGTGGATCATGATCGACTGGCTGCTTGGCTAAGTGAAAGACAACTTCCCAATGGTGGGCTGAATGGCCGGCCAGAGAAACTTGAAGATGTGTGCTATAGCTGGTGGGTTCTTAGTAGCATCGCAATGTTGGGCAAACTTCATTGGATCGATGCTTCAGAACTGATCAAGTTTATTCTGAGGTGTCAAGACGCCGACCAAGGAGGATTTGCGGACAGACCTGGCGATATGGTGGATGTTTTCCATACGGTATTCGGCCTCGCAGGTTTGAGCTTGCTGGGCTACCCAGGGCTCGTCGAGGTCGATCCTGTGTAGTAAGTTCCCCAGCGACAGCGTCTTCTCTTGTACCGGACTAATTGGGCCCTTTCAGCTGCATGCCCCGAGCCATCACCAAAGCCTTGCCATACTGGAAAGAATGTTGAATTGTCCATGGTGACAATCCTCTTGCCATCTAATAACCCACTTGACTTGGCAATTGAAAGTTGGGATACAAGGCAAGAGAAGATCAAAGCTTCACCACGGCCTATATCCGCTTCATCACTCTACTGTCCTTGTTCTAGAGGAAGTATAGACCTGGTGACACAATTGGAGGATATTTGATCAATATGGATGGTATGCGGAGGGCGAGTCTCATCCAATGGTGACCCAAATGAGCTTGAAGCCGCGTCTTCCAAGTCTCGCGGCCAGCTTTTCGTGGTGATTGATAGACCCAAGATGCTAGCGAGCGTAATTAAGGAGGCTCCTGCCTTTCCAGAGGCGACGAGATGGTGAGGCCGGGTTGGGGTTTCCTCATTCTCCGGGATGCGGTGCACGAACTTTCTCCTTTCTCTCTTCCCTCCGCCGTTCATTGCACCTCTTGCTTCCTCACGCTGCCACAACTCCTCTTGCTGGGCTACTTCTCTCCGCCCATTGTGCTCCCTTCTCTCTTTCTTGTTCATTCATTCATCCCGTTCGGAGTGCAGGAGGAAGATACGGGTCCCCCGCATTTCGTCCCTGTCTCGAGGCTTTTGTGCTGTTGTCCCTGTCGTTCCAATTCTGCCTCACTGTTTCCTCACATCCCTTCTATTTCTTCTCCCGGCAGCTACATGCGCCATCATGGCTCTGGCCTTGCTGAACTGCAGCATCTGCCCAGGCCAACCCTCTTTCAGTGACACCTCCCACTTGCTCACTCACGTCAGTTCCAAGGGACACCTATCCGAGTTCCACAAACTCCAAGTACGCAGCTACCAAGACATTGCCGCCGGCGTGGAACTGGCTAAATACAACCACTGGTATCAGCAACATGATATTGACAGACTGCTTTCGGAGAGAATGCAAATGAAAGAGAACAAGCAAGCCAAAAAGAAAAGAGCTTCAGCTGTGACACGAAACACCTGCGAACCACAGCCTGGAATATTTGACCATGTACAATTGAATCAACCGTTGCCTCCAAGACGACCAGGGAGACCAAGGGCCCTGGCCCAGACCCAGATCCAGCGGAGAAGCACTCGAAATAAACAGGCAACACGGGCCGTCGACGACAGTGACTCGGACTTCAGCCCTGTCAAACCTTCTAGGTAAGCACCTCTCCTGAAAGTCTCACCAGCCGACACTGATCAAGTACTTCAGACGCAGAACAAGTCGACTTCAAGCTTACTCTCCCATCAAGCAGTCCCCATTCTCTGACGATGACTACCCCTCCCGTAACGACCGTCCAGCTGAGGATGACCGGCCAGCTCCAGTTCTTGCCACACCAGAGCATATGAAGCTGAAGGGAACCGTCTGGCCAGGCATGGATCTTTTTGATGCTGCCACGCAGGAGATGCAGCAAAAACGCAATCAGAAGAAGGACGCTTCCGTTCTCAGACGCATGGAGAGACTCGCTGCCTTGGTTGAACCTACCGAGGTCGTCTTCTCACCGAGCGGCACGAATGTTCTGAAAGCGAGACACATTGATGACCTTGAAGATGGGAGCAGTTTGGTAGAAGGCGAGACTCCCATTCCCAAAGTCAAGCAACCTCCTCGACCTCGCAAGAGAAGGCCACTTGCGGAGAAAGACGTCAATGCGCCTCGGCTGGTGAAACGCAAGGTTAAAGCTGGTGTCCCAAAGAGATATGCTGATCTTCCGTTCGCCCAGGGGCTGCCTCCCCTTCCATACCTACCAAGTTCATCCACGGGTGACTCTTATGGATTGGGTTCTCGCTATTTCCCAACTGAAGATGAGGAGGAAGACATCAAACCGGCAATGCAATCTCTCGCCACTCACAAACGGCCTCCTCCATTCGAAGTCTTCGCCGACGGAAGTCCCACCTATCATGCAAGCATGTCGAGGAGCGGGAGTCGAAACCCTCTTCAATCTGGAAGTCGAGGCTATGGTAACAGCACTTTCCAGCAACTACCCAAGGTTTCCACGCCGTGGCTTCATCCACCATATCAGTCCGCCCTGCAATTTACTGACCCCTTTGCATCCTACCGACCTGTATCTCAGGAATATCAGGCATTCTACGAAACACACATTGAAAACGAGAATATGCCATCTTTGCCTGGACCTCCACTCACCTTCCGTGGAACAGGGACAAACCCTTTGGCGTGGAAATCTCCTGTGCGACCACCAACCGATCCAGGACTTCCGCCATCCGACTCCCCTTTTGGCAGTTTCTTTGCGCTGTTTCCCGGTGGATCACCAGATGACGACCCCTTTGTGACGACCAAGAATCCTTTGGCAGGAGCGTTGCCACACTTGGAAAGCGAGCAACCACATGTCCTGGTCAAGGAGACGTCGATCCCACTGGCAAACACAGGAACTTCGAATGACGCCGAGGCATAAAGGAGAAGGAAATACGACCCGTTTCCTCCGGGAATGGAACAGCGTGCCATAGATTCCGCAGAAGGTGATCTCGATCATCTTTAGCCAACAATTCAATCAGCCAAGCAGAATATAAGAGCGGCATAGGTATCACGAAATCGCCCACACTCTCTTGGAAGCTCTACCGAATCTCGCGTATCAATTGCTTTGGAGCACAGACTATGTCAACGGGAGTTCAGAAGATGGTGGTATCGGAGATAGATGACCTATGAGATATTGGACTGTGAAACTCTTTGATGGTGCATGACTTTGATATGTGCAACGGCGGCATAAATACTCAGTGAGCCCTTAGCCGCTGGTTGCATGTTTTTAGACACATCGTCAGCTAATCCAACTCCACATTTCATCAGTAGATCATGACGCCGGCGACTGCTGTAATACCAGTGACCCCGTGTACACCTCGATATATCTGTCATCACCGCGATCCAAGCCAGGCCCACGTTTGAGGCAGGCTCGTTATCCAAGACTTAAAACTGCGACCATTGCGCGTATTCTAGTGGTGCGTTGCTGGCCCTCGCTCCTGTAGCCTTCTTCTGATTTCGGTACTGCTGATTTTAGTCTCAAAGGTCGTCTTTTGTTCCTCGTCCTTGGTCAGCTCGTCGTCTAGTCCAACGCCTGCATCCAAGACATCGACCTCGAAAATTTCTAGAGCTTTCCAGCCCTTTTCCTTCCTTTTGTCGTTGACGGCCTTCCCGCCACTGCGCGTCTCGGCCGAAATTACCAATGCAGTGATATCCGGGTCTGTAATGGTAGGCCCAAACGGATCGGAAATTTGGGTGTAGTTTATCGTTATGTCTGCCGCGCCGTTGCTTGCATTTACAGCGGAGGGGCTGGGGAGATGGTATTTGACACGGACGACCTTGCCATTAGGGCCCGGTTGGTCGATATACTCGGTGGCGGAGGGACTATTCCCTGCTGTAGTTGTGCCCGTGCTTGACTTGCGAGGGTAGAACGCCAGAATGGAGTCTATGAAATCCGCGGTACGTTGTTGTCGGACATTCCATTGTTCGACTAATGAGCCGTACTTTTTGTTAACGAGTAGTTCGTCTCCGGTGATACCCACCGTGATCAATCGGGATTCGTTCGACTTGGGGTTGGGAGACTGAGCTGGCTCTGCCGTGAGAATTGTAGCGGTTAGGAGCAGTTTGTGGCCAATATGTACGTGGTCAAATGTACCGCCAACAGCGACAGATCGGTGGATCGGAAGCGGTCCGTCTTCGATGATTGATTCCGAGTGTTTTTCAGAGGTGCTTTCGGGATGATTAATCGCAGGGCCACTCTGGAGACGGTGAATGGGTGGTAGTGGCGGAGGGCTGGACTTGGAGTTCCATATTCTGATCACTTGCTGCAGGGTGGCCTCTTGACCCTCACCTTCGACAGAATAGAGAGCCGTGTAAGATCGGTCGGAGAGGGCGAATGTCTTGATGTCCACAATTGGTCCGGAGAGATATTGCTTGCCGACAACATTGTCCGGCAGTTCGTCCAGCCGAGCTTCCAAGACGAATATCCTCACATCGATACCGCCAGGGAAGTCGAGGTCGATCCCTTTCTGAGCGGCGACGGTACAAACAAGGCTGTACGACTTCTTCAAGAGGTCTTGGATGAGGGGAAATACAGTGGCGCGTGAAGTGTCAGTGCTCACGGGATAAGACGAAGACAGGACCAGACCGACGTCCAGACGGGAGGTGGAGTCTTTGTCGGCAGGGACAAGCTTGGGCAGTAAGGACTCAAATGTGATCTTGTACGCTGAGCTGAACGAGGAGGACGATGGAGATGGAGCCAGAGCCGGCAAGAGAAGTAGCGAGACACCCTGCGCCATTGTTTCACGGACTCTTGAGGGACAACAAGAATGATATTGGGTGGGAAATCAGGAAGCTGTATGAGAGAAGCGATGATTTCGTGCACACTGTCGTCTTATAGCATTCTCGTCTTCCAGGGAGAGTGATCATTCTATCGTCAACGTCAAGAACATATGTACCGAGGTGAGTGAGAACCGGGGCTATTTTCCCGCAGGCCGCATGTCCTGAGGTTGTCTTGTGCCCAATGACTATCCGGAGCGCATGCGCCCCCCTCCTTGTCTCGTCCTGCGCCCTACGCCATTCCCGCCCCTACTAACGACCCCCTCGCGCTTAAGCGGCTGACAATGGGGAGCCTGAAACATGCCCGGGCCATGCCTGACAAAGACACGCTGCCGCCCTTGCGCTCGTGCGTGAACGGAACACAAGGTTGTAACTGGACTGATTCTCACCGCGCACGCAGAAACACAAATTTGGTCCGCATGTGCTGATACTCTGCCTCGCTGCTCCCTTTACCTAGTATGCCATTCCACATTCCTCACCACCAGCACCAACTCTCTGACCCGCAATTCTCCCACGACAACTACTACAGCGCCGTCAATGCCATTTACTCTGCTGGCCAGACCGTGACCTCCGTCGGAGCCCCAAACCCTCAATACTTGAACAACCACCAACCCGATCCGCCCACCACGGCTCCCGAATCCAGACCCTACCTACCTCAATCGCAGCCAAACACCAATGGCAACGGTACCGTGATTCCATACCGTCCTGGTCCTCCGCCGTCCGCGTATACAAGTGTGCAAGAGGCCCAGACTGGCCAATACCAGCCAGGTCTGAGGCGGTCTCTGACAATCGGTCGCCAGCAGGCCGACGAACTGCATTTGAATCAGCAAGGCACAGCGATGAGCGACGTCCACCACTATGGTGCACCGCCAGCCTACACAGGGGAAGCACTGTCCATCAAGATCGAGCCCTCTACGCCTCAGCATCCTAGCAGCGTTGCCAGTCAGCCTATCCCGGGCACACTACAACCAGGCCTTGCAAGCAGACCCGCGACTCTAGCCGCCAGCAATACGGCTCCTACTCTACCTACTTTACCTCAGATATCCACTCAGATGCAGCAACAACAACAGCAGCAACAACCACCTCCTCTGTCCGCAAGACAGCCACTGAATCACACCCACTCCTACTCTCGGTCCAGCCCCGGCGCCATGGACCAGCCAAAATACAAACCATTCTCAGATACTCCCGATCAGAGCAAATATCCCTCTGCCCCAAATTCATACCTGCCACAGACTCCTCAAGGACCCCCCTCATACTCTCCTCTCGGACTAGCGGACATCAGACCGAGGACAGACCCGACTTTTACAGACATACCTTTCAGTCCGGGTGTAGCGCAAGAGAACGACATTATACAGTACCCTCAAAACAGCAACTATATTGCGCCTTGGCCCATCTACGCAGCGGATTGGTGTAAATGGCCCCCTCGGTCCAGCAACGGTTCGGCAGGCAAAGTGGCCATTGGCAGCTATCTGGAGGACAATCATAATTACGTGAGTATTGACCATTGCTGGGAAATCAGAAGGATTCTGGTAATTGACACTGTCGGGGTAGATTCAAATACTGGACACTCAAAGATCGCAAATAGACCCAGAGAACACCCACGGTGAGCGAGGCCTGGAGTTTATCAAAACCGCAGAAGCTACACATGCATATCCTGTAACTAGGATATTGTGGGAACCGCCTTCATCGAACAAGCAGACGACGGATCTATTAGCAACATCCGGCGACCATCTTCGATTGTGGTCTCTGCCGAACGACCAACACTCGTATCCGTCGAATTCAGTCACCCGACCGACGAACAGCAAAACTCCTCCATTACAGAAACTGTCACCACTTGCCTTGCTCTCGAACTCGAAATCTCCCGAACACACTGCACCCATCACCTCGCTAGATTGGAATGTGGTGCAGCCCTCACTGATCATCACCTCGTCCATCGACACGACCTGCACCATTTGGGACATTCCCACGCTTACGGCTAAGACGCAGCTCATTGCACATGACAAAGAAGTCTACGATGTGCGGTTTTGCGCGAACAGCGTAGATGTGTTTGTCTCGTGCGGTGCAGACGGAAGTGTGAGGATGTTTGATCTGAGAAGCCTCGAACACAGCACCATTATTTATGAGCCATCGGAAAAGCAGCAGCAGGAGAAGAACCGTAAGTCTCGAGCATACATTACCCATACATCCGTGAAGCTAACCAGCGCAAAGCACAACTGGCCGATCCTCTTTCCGCCTCACCAACACGGGCATCAGGTTCGGGGGGGATATCGACGCTCTCTTTTCCGCCTCCCTTGCTCCGCATCGCGGCTTCTCCCCACGATGCTCACCTGCTCGCCACCTTCAGCCAAGACTCGAACATCATCCGTGTTTTGGACGTCCGGCAGCCTGGCCAGGCCTTACTTGAATTGAAAGGGCACGGTGCCGCCGTGAATTGTATCGATTGGAGCAATTCGCAGCGCGGCGTACTCGCCTCTGGGGCAGATGATTGTTGTGTGTTGCTCTGGGACCTCATGGGCTCGAGTGCGTCGACTGGATCGAATAGTGTGCCAGGTGGTGTAACAAACAGCAGCGGCGTGGTCCAGGGACAGGGACAGGAGCGAGGCCCGTCGGCAGTCTGGGAGTGCAAGTTTGAAGTGAGCAATTTGAGCTGGGCTCCGACAGCGGGAACGCTCGGGGTCTGTGGTGGAAAAGGATTTTGGGGCGTACAGTTATGATGAATGAGTCCCCTTTATTGATGAGATTATATTTGCCAACATCCAGGGAACTTGGGGAGCATGCACATGGGCGAAAATGTGTCTCGATACTGAACGAGCCGAGAGAGTCATGAGCTGAGATGTGGCGGAGACGAGATATGATGGGACTTGAGCTACAAGTATACAGGTACTAGGAGAGACAATCCCGCCTGCTCAAGAGATATGCTGATGAGCCAGATATGTGTGTGATATATAGGTCACTCTTGGTCCGTTTGGAACCACAATCGAAAGCGGGTGAAAAGAGTCCAACGGAGTACTTTGATAATCCCTGCATTGAACGAGAGGCTTTCTTTACCACAGTCACGACGAGAACAGAGAGAGGGAGAGGGAAGGCAAGGCACAATAAGACGCCATACGGCATGAATGTCATTACCAAGACTAAAGCCACGGCCACCATCATTACCATCGACACCGCCCCAGTCTCGACGTCTTCCAGCCAGTGAAACTCTAGACATGAATGACAAGCCATGTCCATGTGCATATGCATACTTATGCTGTGCGTATACCGTATATGTATATGTATATAGTGTATGCTAGTATGTATGTATGGTCTATATAACAACTTCTCGGCCTGTCTACGTACGTGGGTAACTAGCCAGCCAGACAGACAACCACCCACCCCCTTTTCGAGTCTACATATATATATATATATATATATCCCCTTACATGTAGGTTTGTAGCGGATGTTTTTATTTTTCTTCTTTGATACCATCTATCTATCCATCTATTTGGAAAACATGTCTATAAAGTATGTATGTACCCTTACTCGTCGTCTCTCTTTTGCCGTTTGGGGCTTCCATCAAACGTCGGATGTCGGTTGTTAGAAGTGTGTTAGATGGGGGTGTGGTTGAAGCATCAGGAAATAATGATTGATTGACCACGGCATCCCATTGAAGGTATCGGATTGTATCGCAGGAGTGTAATATCACATGAACGTTGTCTTCTCAGGCTCTCCTCCCATCTAGCATTTCTCAATTCGCCTTGATTTTGCCGTTGGCCACGACCCCATTCCCTTCCCCTTTCAACCCACTTCCACCCGAGATACTGGCCCGTCTCCTCCGTTCCGCCTTGGAATTCACATACAGGGCCCTCTCGGCCGCCTTGAGGACTTCGTCTATCAAGATGACAGGCGCCGAGATCCATAGCACAGCCGCCCACTCATCCCACCCCAGAGCTTCAATGGAGAAGACGCCCTGCAGAATGGGTGTGTACAGAATGGCAAAGTGTAGAAGCATGGAGAGACAAATTGCGTAGATCAGCTTCATGTTCTTCCAGAGCGGAAGTTGAAGCAAGCTTTCCGAAGAGCTGAGGGCATTCATTGCGTTGAACATCTCGATCACAACCAAGATGGACAAGGAAACGGTCGAAGCAGTGCGCGTCGACACCGATGAAGGTGAGAATATGGCGCAGTCGACATTCTCAAAGATTGAATTGGTTGGTGAACATCTGTGGAAGCTTCGAAGTTGTGTAAAGCTGATTTGAGGGCCAGATTGGTAGAACATGAACCACCAGACATAGCCAAAAACTGTAGCGGCGCCCACATATGTGCCAACGACCATGTATCGGAAGAACAGCCACCCAGACACAAGGGGCTCATCGCGCTTTCGTGGAGTCCGCCGCATCACATCATGATCAGCCGGATTGAACGAGAGAGCCGTGGCTGGAAGACCATCCGTGACCAAATTCACCCAGAGAAGCTGGACCGGAATCAAGGCTTCGGGTAAGCCCATGGCAGCGGTCAGGAAAATCGAGACCACTTCGCCAATATTAGACGAGATGAGATACCTGATGAATTGCTGGGTATTGCTGTAAATGGTGCGGCCTTCTTCAATGGCAACTTCAATCGTGGCAAAGTTGTCATCCGCAAGTACCATGTCGGCGGCCAGTTTCGCAACGTCGGTTCCGGTACCCATGGCCACTCCAATGTCAGACTTCTTCAGTGCTGGGGCGTCGTTCACGCCATCACCCGTCATGGCCACTACCTCGCCAGCTTCCTGCAAGAGGTCGACAAGTTTCGACTTGTGAGTGGGCTCGACACGAGAAAACAGAGACGCTGTCTTTGCAGCTTCGAGCTTTTCGCTTTCTGTGAGAGAGTCAAATTGTCGACCAGTGAAGCTCTTGCCGGTGATATCTTCATCTGGTTGGAAGATGCCAATCTGTTTACAGATCGTTTCGGCGGTATTCTGATTGTCACCAGTTATCACAATCACCCGGATCCCTGCTTCTCTGCACTTCATGATGGACTTGGCCACTTCTGGGCGAGGCGGATCGAGCATACCGACCAGCCCGATCAAGGTCATGTTCTGCTCCAATTCGGCATACGCTTTGTTGCTCTTTGCTGTGCGCAGGAGCGCGTTTCCACTGACGCTTTCGACGCTGGCCAACGCCAGCACGCGAAGACCATGCCGCCCGTAGGCAACGAGTTCCTGAGCCAGGAGCGCCTGGTGCCGCTTGTTGATAGGTACTTTCTTGCCATTGGACCCCAGGATGACATGAGAGCAGCGTTCAATGATCGATTCGGGGGCACCCTTGACGAGAAGCTTTTGTGCTGGGCCTGTTCCAGCCAGCACAGACATGCTCTTTCGATCCCTCGAGAACTCATACATTGCCTGCAGAGGAAGCTTTTCCTCATAGTACTTACTGGCAAAATCTACTCGCTCAGCGCCCGACAAACTGGCTCGAGTTTCGTTCTTTGCCCCATCACCGGTGCCAATCTTCTCAACCAGAACGCGAAGAGCTCCCTCAGTAGGTTCTCCGATGCTTGCATACGTGTCATTTTTTGCGTCGTATGACAAATGAGCCTCGTTGCAAAGCGCCAGGACTTCTGACATTTGCTTGATGGTGTCTGAGTTTACTGCAGCATTCTCGAGCTTCTTGCCATTGCGGATGAGATCTCCAGTCGGGGCGAAGGTGGTCCCTGTGACTTCAATTTCCTCCAGGTCATCGCCAGACTCACTGAGATAGACAATCTTCGCAACACTCATCTGGTTGGTCGTGAGAGTACCGGTTTTGTCGGAGCATATCACACTGCAGCTACCCAGCGTTTCGACCGATGGCAAACTCCTGACAATGGCGTTCTTAGCCGCCATTTTTCTCGTGCCCAAAGCGAGACATGTTGTGATAACCACGGCGAGACCTTCTGGGATTGCAGCAACGCCCAATGACACGGCGATTTTGAGGTAGTAGATGGCACCTTTTGCCCAGCTTCCACCGTGCGAGGGATCATTGAAATGTTGGATGTTGATCAGCCAGACCAATACGCAAATTACTGTAATGACCTTGGCTAGGGTGTCGCCGAAATCGTTGAGCTTCTCCTTGAGTGGCGTTGGCTCCGAAATTTGCGAGGTAATGCTCTCGTGGATGTCGCCTATCGCCGTGGAACTACCAATAAGAACGACGATGGCGGTAGCGTGTCCCGTCACCACTGTTGTACCAGAGAAGAGCATGTTGACCTGATCTTGTTTGACAGCCTGCACATCGTCTACGGCTTTGCAATCCTTGCTCACACTCTCGCTCTCGCCTGTCAAGATAGCCTGGTCCACGGCGAAACTGTTGCTTTGAATGGACAACAGTCGACAGTCGGCCGGTATCCGATCTCCAATGGCGACTGTAACAATGTCTCCTGGCACAAGCTCCTCTGCCTTGATCTTCTGGACGTGTCCATCCCGAATCACCTTCGCTTCGTTTGCGGAATATTCTTGTAACGCTGCAATTGCCTTTTCAGCACTGCTTTCTTGTGTCACACCGACGATCGCATTCAAGATGAGGATTGTCAAGATCTGGAGGTACATGTATTAGTCTGGGCCAGCTCGCAGTGGGATCCGGTTCAACGTACTACCACAGGGTCGACAAACGCAGTCCAGTCGTCCGACTCTTCAAACAGGGCCAGGATGAAAGATATAGCAGCCGAACCCAACAGTATGAGAACTAATTGGTCTTTGAACTGTTCAAGAACGAGTTGCCAGAGGGGCGTGGGAGGGTCTTCTGGGAGAGCTGTTGCGCTTTGTTAGCGTTTGATTTGTTCCTCTTTCGCGGTGGGAAACTCACAGTTGTTTCCATATCGTTTCCTGGATTCCGCGACTTGCGCAGACGACAGACCGGCTGCTTCGGTGACATGAAAATGGCTCAGCACCTCTTCTGTGGCGCGAACATATGCGTGCTCCATGTTGGAATGATCGGAAGCGAATGACTATGAGAGGGAAAAGAAAATGAGGTTGCTGATGAACGGCCTGAAAACATCCATGCACCGCCAACCGTCTAAATAACCCACTGAATATCACAGATAAACGACGAGGGGCTGAAATCTATATAGCAGGTCTATGGCGAAAGGAGTGACTATGGGCAGTGAATTCGATAGAAAGTCGGTTGCCCCACGTGGTGAACTGGACACGGTGGACACAGTTCAATAATCATCGAAAATTCCAGATGCCGGCGAGAGAAAAAAAAGAAGCAACCTGGCCGCTCTGCGTGGGCGAAAATACGAGCCCATTTTGGAGGCGTTTGGGGTACATTCCCAAGGAAGCAGTAGCGGCTACACAGGTCAATCAGAGTGGTTGCTCTACAGTTTCGATTTGCCCTACATCTCAACGGTTAGAACTACTTGAATTAGGCGAAGTTGCTTTGGGGGGAACTACAGAGGGTGGACTTATGTCTGTACGAGTATGTTTGTACGGAGGGCCAACTGAGAGGCAGGAAATTGTCCAGTAGTAGTTCAGGGTATGATGTACTGCAAGTTCTTACTCGAAGGTACCTCTTGGGGGTCTTCCTGCTGCCTATCAATAACAAGCCTTAGAGGCTCAGAGGGAAGGCCCAGAGTGGTGAATCCTGAAACCTGTCACCAAGGGGTTTCAGGCGCTGGCGTCAAACAAAATGAATTGTTCGTCACCTCCCAGTGGTAGGCCCAGAGCGCCTAGAGCGGTTAGCGCCAACAGTGCCTGGGTGACTTAGTGATGCTCTAGCCTTTTAAGCATCAAACTGCCTTATGAGCCGTCACTCACAAAACCATCAATCTGCAACCTGGGCCCCGTTTCCCATCACCAGATATTCAACTCGTCCTTCGATTTTCATCCCCCATCTCCCAATCTCTTTCCTCGTCCACATCTGCACAACCCATTGACAACTCCCTCCTCTTGTCATCAATTCTCCCCGTTCTTTACAATGGCTACCGACGTAAGTGCTGCTTCCCCCGCCTTCAGGTTCAGTCTCAGCTCGCTTTCACTGTTGATCCTGAATCCCCCATCGATATTGTCATTGATAAGACTGTATACTAACATGAATGCGATTTGTAGCGCGAAAGGTATCAATGCCTCATCCCCGCCACGGTTGATCGATTCACTGACGTCCTTCCAGTAAAACATTCCTTGCGAGGCTCTGTGAACAGGCTGAGCGCTACGATGAAATGGTCAACTACATGAAAGAGGTGGCCAACGTATGTTTACACCTTTGGACAGATGTTCGGGGACAGAATGGGCTGACTCATGGCAGATGGGCGGCGAGTTGTCTGTTGACGAGAGAAATCTTCTTTCCGTTGCGTACAAGAACGTCGTTGGAACCAGACGTGCCTCCTGGCGCATCATTTCCTCCATTGAACAAAAGGAGGAATCCAAAGGTTCTGACAAACACGTTGCCACGATTCGCGAGTACCGCCAGAAGATCGAGAGCGAACTTGAGAAGGTCTGTCAAGATGTTCTCGACGTCCTCGACAAAGCCCTCATTCCAAAGGCCGAATCGGGCGAGTCCAAGGTCTTCTATCACAAGATGTACGTCATCCCCAAACTCTCAGAATGCCTTGAACGGGACTAACATGGTGAACAGGAAGGGAGATTATCATCGATACCTGGCTGAATTCGCTTCTGGCGAGAAGCGCAAGGTTGCGGCCACTGCCGCTCATGAGGCCTACAAGGTATGACAGATGCCCTCCTGGACACAAACATTTCGCTGACCCCCTGCTTGCAGAATGCTACCGATGTAGCACAGACTGAACTCACCCCTACCCACCCTATCCGTCTCGGTCTCGCCCTCAACTTCAGCGTCTTCTACTACGAAATCCTCAACTCCCCCGATCGTGCCTGTCACCTTGCTAAACAAGCCTTCGACGATGCCATTGCCGAACTCGACTCGCTGTCCGAGGAATCGTACCGCGACAGCACGCTTATCATGCAGTTGCTTCGAGACAACTTAACATTGTGGACATCGTCCGATGGTGGTGAAGGTGAAGCTGGTCCCGCTGGCGACGCTCCCAAGGAAGACAAACCCGCCGAGACCGGTGCTTCTGCTGAGACTGCAGAGAAGTCAGAGGCCGCTCCACCTTCCTAGAAAGAGTTCCAACAGGCAGCCGTGCATTCCTTCCCGCCTTTTGGCGACTCTGGCTTAACAGCGACTCTCTACGATAATCGGGCAAGGTTTTTGCTCAAAATGGCAGCACTCGCACTGTCCTGTCTGTAACGAGCTCGGATTCTAGGTGTTGCACAGGAAGGCGTGTGCAGTGATTTGTTCAAATGGGCCCAGATAAAGGCACAGAGAGAAAACTACCAAGACTCCCAGATCCGGGCAGACTACCTACCCCAAACTATTCCCCCCAACCATGTCGAATGCAATCCCCCCCAGGCAATCCTGATTTCTTCGTTTTATTGTCTCCTACGATACCACATAGCTTTTAGCTCAGGTGGATTGATGAATGGAGTTAGCAAGCGCGTCGCGGAAAGGTCCACAATCACACTTTGAGATCTGCAACCGTTGTGTTTCTAGTCGGCGTGTTTCTTCGTCTCATAGCTCCCGGTTGTGTCTCTGCCTTCTGCATGAGCATCTCCGTCTCACACTCAGGCAGACACGTGACCTTGACCTCATATTTCCTTGGCAGCGCCACAAAGCTTCACTGGAACCCTCGACCTGCGTTGATTTGATGGCCTTAAAAAGTCATGACTTCATTTCCACATGTTGCCCTTTGTGTCTTTTAAACCTCAACACCGCAGGGTTCGACACCAATTTGACGATGAAGACCACCAGATCGTACTAGTAGCGGAATATGCCTTACTTCAAGTTTGCTCTCAGATTCGGGCCCTGAGCAAAGGTTCCTGGTGCCTTGCCTAAACTCTCTGTTGCGTCATGATCAATGAGCAGCGTTCAGTACCAACTTCGCTGGGGGCATTCTTGACCTTAATTTCCCCCCCATGAAGTGAGATATTTTCAATCTTCTAGACAGTGCGGTGACAGTCCATATGTGGGATTTCTACTGTTGACCATTACATTGGCGAAACTTCTCTCTCTACGAATAGCACAGCTTTTCCCTATTTCCTTCTACGACTTAAGAGATCCTCTCACATAGCCTAGCGGCAGTGCAATACTCTCGCTTTTCCTCCCCTTCTCGCCGGACTTTCGTTGAACGAGCAGCATGTCTCTTGGCCGTCGTGTAGCCCTTGGTGGCGTGGTCGTGGGCGCAGTACTGTATTTTTGGCCACAAACCTCACCTGCAGTCCCTGGTGCTCCAGTCACCACCTTCAAAACCACCAGTGTGCAGAATATAGAAAAGGCGTATGCAAACGGTGGTGCCACATCCACACATACCAAGGCATATGGAGGCACGGTTCAAGGCCAGAAACAAGATGCACCGATGAGAGAGGGTTCGGCCACAAGCAACCCCAAAGGGTATCAACAGGAAGGAATCGGAGGTGACCAGCGGCCAAACGACCCCATGATGCCTGAGAAGTTGTGGAACAAGACAATGCATGGGACTGAGAAAGGCAGATGACTGAGAGAGGTCGTCAATCCCCCTGTGGACCGAGGATGGTTAGACGGAGTCCACCGCACCGAGCAGAAGAGAATGAAAAGGAGAGCAATGCCTATTCAACAGGGTTGCTGCTTTTGTTGACGGTGTTTGAACGACACTCCCTACCGTTGTACATAGCACCTTTCATCTATTGCCTCTGAAGCAGGGCTCAAAAACCCACAACCTACATGGACCACTTGTCACCAGGTCGGAACCGCCACGAAGGCGGGATATCAAAAGCTCGAAAGCCAGCAATGAAGACTATTGATTGAGTCCAGGGAGCTTTGGTAGACTTACTGTGTGTGTACATAGATAGATATGAGTCCGCTTTTGTGGGTAAAAAAGCCCGCTAATCGAGACAACTGAAGTCTTGTGGTTATCTCGTTGCTTGCTCTTCTCGACCTGCTCTTACGCAGGCACTCGGGGATGAGGTCCAGAGCCGAGGCGGGGAACTGTCGCTTGCATTCGAATCTCTTTGTGGCTCGAGCCGCGCCATCTTCATTGTGTCTCCGAGCCAGGTCACCTTCTGGCATTGAACACTTCTGGGGATTCATTGTTGTGTTTGAACGTCGCGTTGGTGGTGCAAGTCCTATCTGTGCTCCACCATGAGCTCTGCATCGAGATAAATCGGCGAGATCCACTCCCCGCGATTTCAGCTACTCCGCCAACGTACTCCGCCAACGTCAGCGACTTTAGCTCAGCAATGGCTCTAGGGATTCTGGAGCCAAATGTCGAGCACGTCCCGGGAACGGTGTATGTGTACGAGTCGGAACAGCGACATGCTGAGCTGTTGGATAATGCTCAGCATCTGAAGAAGGACAAGACGGGGCGAGTCATTCTCGTCCCCCAGCCCTCGGATGACCCAAATGATCCCTTGGTTTGTGGCTCTCTAGCGACGCACTTCATGAACACTGGAACTAATTGGCGACGCACAGAATTGGCCCATCTGGCAACGCGACCTCATTCTCGGAATACTCTGCTTTGTATCTTGCCTTGCCACGACAGCTTCTCCCCTCCTCGCCGCAGATTCAACGACTCTCGCCATCGTCTTCAAGCGAACATTCCAAGATGCTGCCCTTCTCACTGCCTACCATCTCTGCGGCGTGGGTGTGGCGGGATGGCTATTTGTCGCATCCGCAAGAGTCTGGGGCAAGAGACACCTGTTTCTCCTAGGAGCGCTGCTCATGGTCGCGAGTTCTGCCTGGGGCGGTTCCACACATATCGGTCACAATTATGCCAGCCTATTATGGAGTCGCGTCTTTCAGGGAGTTGCACTGGCCCCCTTTGAGGCCCTGGTCAATGCCTGTGTTGGAGATCTATATTACGTCCATGAGCGTGGAGTTCGAATGGCGATCACAAATACATGTCTTTTTGGAGGGGCCTTCCTGACACCAGTCTTTGTGGGTATGATCACTGCGCACATGGGCTGGCAATGGAGTGTAAGTTCCCGTTCGTATCGTCCTCGCGTCGTCACATATTTGAGTGATGGTCATGCAATCATGAGCAGATCCTCCAGTCGTGCATCTTGGGCAAATAAGGGGACATATCTGGTTCTTAACACCAAAGATTTGCTAACCTCAAATCACCCAGTTCTTCTTCCTTTCCATCTTTATGGCCCTGGGGTTCTTTCTCCTCTTCTTCTTCGTGCCTGAGACGGCTTATCGACGAGCACACTCTCTCAATCTCGATCTTCTCGCTGAGGAGGACTCATCGAAAGAAACGGTCGGGAGTCCTGAGACGTCGACTGCAAAAGACGCGGAGGAAAAGGCTCTGCAATCTTCCGCAGTCGTCGAAACACCCCCCTCGAGGCATTCCTACTGGCGCCAATTGATGCCATTCAACGGTCGAAAGACGGACGAGTCCTTCTTCAAGCTTCTCTTCCGACCGTTCCCATTGTTCCTGCATCCCGCAGTCCTGTGGGCTTGTCTGCTCCAAGGAGTGATTATCGGCTGGACTGTCATGGTTGGAGTTATACTCTCTCTAATCTTCCTAGGGCCGCCTCTCTTCTTCAACGAAGAGAGGGCGGGCAAGATGTACACCAGCGCGTTCATCGGCAGCATCCTCGGCCTGCTCGGTGCTGGTTTGTACAGCGAGTTCACTACGCGATTCATGATCAAACTCAACCGGGGCAAGTACGAACCCGAGTTCCGTATCCTGCTCGTCATTCCGACGCTCGTGTTCTCCTGCGTCGGTCTCTACGGCTTCGGTATAACAGCAAACAATGTGGCCCGCTATGGTTGGATCGTCCCCGAGGTATTTCTCGCATTTATCATAATCAGCATGGTAATGGGCTCCATCGCCTCAGCCCAGTACCTCCTCGACGCTCATCGCGACCTTGCGGTTGAGGCGTTCACGAACCTCATCATCTTCAAGAATATTTTCTCGTTTATCCTGGCGTACCATGCTTTCAATTGGGTATTTGCGATCCGCATCAACCACTTATTTATTATATTCGGTAGCATCGAGATTGCTATCTGTGTGCTAAGTGTTCCCATGTATATCTTTGGGAAGAAAAACCGCGAGTTTTTCCACCGGCGTGATCTATTGAAGATGACAAGGCTTCGATAACGCGGGCGTTTTAAGGCCATCCATATCGAAAGTATACGAGTATTATTATTATTAATTTAACGGTATTGCCCAAATGGGTGCCCAATCGCACAGTCTTTCCTTGCTCGTATGTCAAGAAACGGAATGAGGATCTCTGCCTGAACGAGGCTCCTTTTCGGCTAACAGAGACGTTGGCCTCGTAGCCATCAGGGGCACGAGCATTGTTCGGGGATTGGGCTGTTCCCAATGGAGAAAAGCAGACACAACATCTCCACACAGCGGCAAAGTGAACGTGGATGACGAGTCGAATGCAGTTCTCGCTCTCGACCTCTGCCACAGTCCGTCAACAATCACACTCCCACTGGTGCCACTGGGCGACGATATGATGCAATCCCAGACGCGCGAATCACTTTGAGGCGCGTTGCTATCATTTGAAACGAGCTTGGTTCGCGTGGCGCTGAGTTCCGCCCGCATTCGGAAATTAAGAGGTTGCTCGGTTGGTGCTCGGCTCCAGCGGCGACGATCTCAGGAGAAACACGCCTACATCACAATCCTCTTTGATGATCCGCTATATTTTGAACCAGACTGCCGACTAGGTTGTCACGTTGTCTAGAGCATCGATTTGTGCGACCAAGAGCATGGACAGTCGTTGCGTCCGTTGAGAAACGTCCAGACCGAAACATTATCGACGAGATGCCGGGGGACAGAAGCGAGAAACGTCACCACAATAATAATCGATCAACAACGTCTCGATCATGTCAGAATTAACGCCCAGCACGCTCTGCGCCGCGTGCCAGTCCATATTTAAGCCAGACACGCCGAAATCACTGGATACCGGCGAGATTCCGCATCATGGCTTGGAAGAACTCGCATCTTTGGCCAGCAAATGCCATCTCTGTTTGACAGTTTTTATGTCCATCGACCCAGACGCCTATAGAAATTTTCGAAACAGAGGGTTAGCAATCGATTCGGTTGGCTTCGTCTGGATATCACCGATTGCCCGGGACCAAGCGAGGTTGAAGTTCCGATATGTGAAGCCAACGAAGTCGGAGGCGGACAAGGAGATCCGGGGACCGACTCCAAGCAGTAGCGGTTCGAAGGCGAGTCTCTCGTTGAGCTGGGACCAAACGACGGGGTTGGTGGTTGAGTTGATTCTGATGCATCCGAGATGTATGTGCTTCCTTGGCCCTTTTCTGCCTCTGATTTGAGATCCCCAGAGGTTGCTAACTTGCTAGTATCATAGTTGCCGTTGAACCTGGAGTCCGGACAATTGACTCTAGATCGGTGAGTACAGCGTCGACAGAAAGTATCGATCTTGCCAAACAGTGGATCCAAGACTGTACATTCAACCACATGAAATGTTCCGTGTCCTCTGCCACCGATGCGACGTGGAAGCCCACACACCTGTTGGATGTCTCGATCCGAGGCCCCAAGGGCGCTCGCGGAGTCAAACTTGTGGACGGCATGTTCGTGGACCCCTTGAGCGAGTACGTCACCCTCAGCCATTGTTGGGGCAAGTCCAAGACGATTCGTTTGCATAAAGGGACCCTCGCAGCGTTGAGGCAGGGCGTCAGCGTGGCAAATCTCCCAAAGACGTTTGCCGAAGCCGCCATTGTGACGGATAAGCTAGGTTTCCGATACCTCTGGATTGACGCACTGTGCATTCGACATGATAGCGAAACAGACGTGTTGGCCGAGGTGGGACAGATGCACCGTGTCTATTCAGAAGCCACACTCAACATCGCCGCCACTTCCTCGAGGGACGATGCCAGCGGACTGATCTACAGTCGCAACGTTTTGGCAATACAGCCCTGCATTGTTCCCGTTCCCTTTGGCTTGGGCATTGACGAAGGGATGTACAAAATACTCCGCTCCACGCTATGGCACGATTTGGTCGACTCATCACCACTCAACAAGCGGGCTTGGGCTTTTCAGGAACGCTGCCTTGCAAAACGTACACTGCACTTCACTCGCAATGAATTGTTCTGGGAATGCCAACAGATGTGTTGTTCAGAGGTATTTCCGAAGGGCCTTCCCGCCACCATGGGTCCGCCTTCGTCCCAAGAAAGTGTCGAGTTCTTCAGTAAGAAGATCCATCACCAGAGGCACGGCAATTGGCATCAGCTGGTGAAAATGTATTCCCCCAAGAAGTTGACGTACTCTAGCGACAAGCTGTTGGCCATGCAGGGGCTGGCGAAGCAGTACATGGCAAAGAACAGATTGCATACCGACGACTACCTGGTTGGGCTCTGGAAGCCGCAATTACCACACGCGCTGCTCTGGCGAGTAGAGGGCGGAAGGCGGCCGACGAAGTACAGAGCCCCAACATGGGCATGGACATCCATCGACGGCGAAGTAAAGTACCCTGAACCGGCATCCTCGGCACGAGAAACTTGCATTGAAATCATCGAGATCGACATGAAATATAGTCCATCCGGGGACAATTTCGGCTTTGTGCAAGGCGGCAGGATGAAGGTTAGAGGGTTCCTGGCAAGAGGGCTGCTGAGACGCACGCGGGATTACTGGGGTTCTACGCCCTGTGTGATCCAATGTACCAAGGCTCAGGTCGAAATCGAGAAAGCAGCCTTTGACGACCGCCTGCCAAAACTGTCCGACGTGGGCAGTGGGATGCTTTGCGAGATGCTCGAGATCTATCTCTTGCCAGTCATCGACGTTGTTGATCGGGTCGAGGGATTGCTCCTGTGTGCGACCATGAAAAAGGGCGAATTCAGGAGGATCGGAGCCTTTGACGTGAGCCGGTATGACCAGGCCAATTGGGACCGGTTTCGGAGTGTCATGAAAGGCGAGGCCGAGATGAACAACTACGTTGAGCGACTGGACCATATGAACGGGTATTGGTTCGCCAGTGATTTTACATATACGATTAATATCATCTGAACATATTGGTGGGAAGTGGTTCGCGCGGTTGGTGGAGTTTTATAGGACACGGGGAAAAGTCACGAGAACGTCTCCACAGAGCGATGTGTATATGTCTTGATGCGATGGGATTGGATCTCCTTGAGGCGAGCACGAATATGGGATGAGGACGCCGGTGAGAACATCGGTTTATTTGTTTGTGGGGTGTGGGATATGGGGAAGATGTTGTTTCGTTTTCGTGCCGTGTTGCACATGACAGTATCGCCAGGGAGAAAGCTGGCACCAGCGAGACTTGGACCGGATGACACGGTAAAAGGGGGAAGAGAGAGTGACAAGCCGGTGTGTGTAATGTTTGATGACGACGCAATAGCGCAATGAAGACTTGGTTTCTTGTGTCAATATCTAAATGTGTAAGTATCCAATATCTGATCCATCGTGACGCTCAGCCTCGCGTTGATCTAGCCTGCAGCCTTGCTCGATCGATGCAATCACGATAGATAACCAGGTATCCCTTCACTATCTCGGGTGCGATTGGGGATCTCGTTTCCCACGATTTGTGCTTGGCTTGCGTATACGAGGTACATTCCTCGCAAGAACCAATCTCGGCGCTAGGTGGCGCAGCCATCAGCCCAGCCATTGACCGCTCAACCGCCGCTGTCTGCTCGTACTCGGATGACGCGTTGTGGGTGGTTTTCGGATCTGTTTTCCCCTCAATCGACGACCACACACCCTCGTCGATGTCTCGTCTCGTCGCAAGGGAAAAAAAACAGAACGGAAGGCCAGTATGAACAGACCAGATTAGGTAGAACCTACGCGGTGGTTTGGGTCTCATGATCTTGGTATTGATGCCATAAAATGCGGAGCATCGATGGTGCGTGCCGGCAAGGGTGTTACCGGGACGACCCCAATAATGCGGGAAGAGGAGAGAGACTTTTTTCCCCAGGGGCACACCCCAGGGAAGCTGTTAGCTTTTGGTGTCGTGGCGCCTTGGGGGGGAGGGGGTAGAGAGCTATTACATATGTACGAGGTAGGCAGCTAGCTAGCATTCTAGATCCCCAAACTAGTACCGAGTAGAAGCAAAAGACGGCGGGACAGGGCAGGGTATTGCAGGTGAGTGGTACGGGGAGTACCAACGAGAAAACTGACCAAGCCGTCTCTTATTTATCCCTTCTGGCAACGCAAGCTTTTATCTCATTCTTTTCTTCTCAATTGAACTTCTTTTCCCATTTTCCCATCCCATCCTACTTCTCATCGAACATCGAACACCCTCATCCACGAGTCCCTCGTGTCCCACACCAGAATCGCGGGGGAAAGCTCTATTCCTACCAGCCACTAGAGCCACCATGCTTCGTCAGCTAAGCAGCATCCTTGCCGCCTCCACCCTCCTGGTGGGTATTGTCTCTGCGCAACAGGCCCCGACTCTTCCCAGCTGTACGTCGGTCCTATGAAACCCCCCCGTATTCTGTGATGTGATGTGAAAGATATAAATTGCCGCGCGCCTCGAGGTCAATGCTGTGGAAAAGATTGCAGATCGCAAAGTCGAGCGCGCGCGCGCGCGGGGTTTGGTGAATGTGTGTGTCAATGGACTGACGTGGTGGGCTGATCATCTCGAATACTCGTACAGGTGCTACCGACTGCGTGAGCAGTCTCCTCCCCGCCAGCTGCAACGGCAATCCAACATGTTAGTCCTCCCTCTTCTGTGAGCTCGTTCATCCCGACGGTGCAAGAGGCAGAGCAGGAAAAAAAAAAAGAGGAAGGGACTCTGTAGCAGTGGCTCATCCCAAACTTATATCAATAGGTATCTGCAACACCGCGTCCTTCCTCAACGGCATCGCCTGCTGCGTCTTTGAGGCGTGTGATCCTACAGATCAAACGGCCGCTCTGGCTTATGCGCACAGCATCTGTGACCCCGTCGGCGCTTCTTCGCTTTTGGTATGTTTGGATTCTCTCTATTGATCTCAATTGCGGTTCGCCTGGGTGTCGTGACTTTCGTCTGCCACACGAGTATATTTTGACATTAAAATTGTCTCACTGAACCATTTATTCTCAACAGCCTGCGTCGGCAACCTGCACCTCAACGACGACCTCGACCGGCACCACCACCTCTTCGGCTTCCGGCTCTGGCGCCGCCGGCAGCTCCAGCGATGCTAGTGTTTCCTCTGCCTCTGCTTCAGCCTCCAGCGCCAGCGCCAGCGTTTCCTCTTCGCTGAGCAGTGTCTCCGCGTCCGCCAACTCCGCCGCGTCCAGTGCCAGCGCGGCTGCCTCTTCCGCCACAGGCAGTGTCAGTCAAGTCTCTTCGGCGACTGCCAGCCCCACGGGTGCTGCGAATCAAGTGGCGATTGGGTTTGGTGCCATCGGAGCTGGGATGTTGGGTTTGGCAGCCATGTTGTAGGAGCGGATTCCCAAGCCAGAGACGAGGGAAATAGTTCGAGATGTAATGCGGCTAGATAGGAAGATTTCCTTCGATCTAGCACATGTCATCTAGTGGAATATGCACTAGAATCTCATTAGCATAGCCACCACGCAGGAAAGAGATATATGTAATGTACCACACGTGACCGCCAGCTCAAGCTTCGATTTTCTTTTTATCCTCGCCGCATCTCTCAACAGGCAGAGGGTTTCTGTTCACTCATCATCTTCGGCCTGTCTGCGCCACCTGGCCAACACTTTTGCAACTTCGCGGCCCTCCTCCTTTAGCACTGTCCAGAAATAACCCCAGAACAGCATATCAGCGAGCCCGATCGTGAAGACGACTCGATTCGCCAGTAAATTCAGTCCTGAGAGCAGCGAGGTCCAGCTGCCTGGGGGGAAGCTTGAAGACACCGGTGCGGAGGAGGCTGAATGCGAGTGGAACATGTAGATCCAGAACACGAGGGTTGACGACGCCAACACGTGGATCGCCGAGAGGGTGAGCCAGCGCGACTGTGCCGTCAGGAGAGTGTGGAGTTCTTCGGCGTGGCGCGAGGGTGATTTCGCAGAGGGGTCGAGGCGCGTGGCCAGTGACGAAGGGGGTGCAGAGGCATTGGAAGAAGCAGCACCGGCACCAGCACCAGCACCCGAGCCCTGCTGTGACATGGACAAGTCTCCCGCGAAGAGGAACTGTGTCACCGCGTAAGCTACCACCACCAGCGCCAGGAGCGCGAACAGTTCTCGCTCGGAGTGGGAGATCCCATGGGCCTGTGTCGACAGCAACCCCGTCAAATGTTTGCCGGGGTTCGTGCTCGTCCGCCCGCTACTGCCTGCTCTTGCACCGAGTGAGGCGGAGGCGTCGTGCGGGCTCGTCTCCGGTGCGTACCCCGCGGGCCGGACGCTCATGCTCTCCCCAAGAAGCCATATCGGGGTCGAGGACAGCAGTTGGGCAGGCGAGGTCAGGAGGTAGTAGGCGCATGTGAGGAGGGTGAGGGAGTGGGTGCGTAGGAGGAGGGTCGAGGATAGGAGAGGCATTGTAGTTGTCCTCGAAATGATTTATCGGAGAAAGGCTGAAATGGGGGTTCAATTGTCCATTCGGTCAGCTTGGTTGGAATCACGAGTGTGTACGTTGGTGCCTTGTTAGGGGCGTATACGAGGTACGAGGCGCGGTGCGCAGTTTGTGTGGAGAGGGGAAAAAAAAGTGACGAGGCTGTGGGGGTGGATTGAAGGATTCAGATGCGGAGATTCCGTCGTCGTCCACCTTCGCTACAGCATGTAGCTACGAGTACTGCCAGATGCCCATTCTCCCACTCCAATTGCATCATTTCATCCGTGGTCGAAGATGCTGCCTCGCTAAAACCAACCCCGATATGATTTGGCAACTTCCTCGTGCACCTCGTGTCAGCAAGTCGCTTCCCACAAGCAGGTAGTTCTATACGCGACAAGCCCTGCATAGCAGCCACTGTTCACGCACAAGTCCTTTGGCCCCACCTGGGACGCCTCGCTTCACTGTGATTCCCGCAGGACTTGCCAGACAGAGTTATTGCCCGTTACCTGTCTTGCCATGTACGAGCGCAGTCAGAAGGCACACACCCTTCACCCTACGGGTCCGGTAATTTTCTTGTTTCGGGCTTGAACCAGGGCTATGACTAAACTCAACGACACGCGATACGAGAACGAAAACTAATCGACCCACTTGTGCGGTCGAACATATGTTGCCTTTCCCCGCTGCCTGCGTATAACTCGAAAATGCTCAAGCCAAGTCTGTTGCTCTCGTTCGACAGGAATCTACCGAGGTTATCGTACCCTTCTCTGGTAAGCTGACGACAGTCTTTTGCTGTGGAGAGATATATAGAACGCGCAGCGACAGATTGGAACATTTCCCAAATCCTTCAAGCTGAGCGAGGTTCTTTTGTCGATCGAGAGTTTGACGTTGTCCCCACGCCACCAAACAGATCCCCCGGAGTTGACGCTTCTCATTCTCCTACCTATCCTTTAACTGTCGGATCAAGCCTGTCGCCATGGAGCCGTATACGAATACCGGGGCCGTCAATTGTAACGTGGATATTGACACAAGCAATGTCAAGGGCAAGACTGCTGTCGTCACCGGCGGTACGCTTGACGCAATAGAGACACCATACTAGGGTCCTTTCTAATATCCTTGTTCAGGAGCCAATGGCATCGGTGAGGCATATGTCCGTGCTTTGACCAGCGCCGGGTATGAGCGAGCCCTCAATGTACCAAATGGCCTGATATTGATGGAAGTGTAGGGCTTTTGCCGTCATTGCAGACCTTGACGCCGAAGAAGGCGCGAGGCTGGAAAAGGAGTTGGGCAGGTCAGTATCCAAATATGGTCTTCTCATCTTGTGCATCACCCATTGACTTTCCGTTCGCAGCTCAGTCAAGTTCGTCAAGTGCAACGTTACAGTCTGGGCTGATCAATTGGCCGTCTTCAAAACTGCACTTTCGGCTTCACCCTCTGGCCGAGTGGACATTGTCATTGCCAATGCTGGCATTAGCGGGGCTGATTCGGTCTTTTTCAACAACGGTATGTGACTGGGGTAATTGAGCTGGATAAAATCTGATGGACATGTCTAGTCGAAGCCGAGGAGCCTGAAGAACCAAAGCTCAACATCCTCAATGTCAATCTCACTGGTGTCATGTATACCGTCAAGCTGGCGCTTCACTACTTCCGCCGACAGAATGCTTTGAACAAAGGAGCCCCCCTCGACCAGGTTCTCATATTACAGGGCAGTCTCGCAGGATATCTCGACCTATCGGGCGCCGTCCAATACAGTGCATCCAAGTTTGGCCTTCGCGGCATGATGAGGGCTCTTCGCAAGACGGAGCACGTACACAATATTCGAGTTGCATATATTGGACCCTGGTACGGACAAATCGATCGTTGAGGCATATTCATGCTAATGGAGCCAATCCAGGTTTGTCGAAACCAAGATTCTGAGCAAGGCAGTCGTTGACCATCTCACGAATTCGGGCATCGATTTTGCCACGGTCGAAGACGCCGGCCAATGTGCATTGAGAATTGTGTCTGATCCCAAAGTCAATGGTAAGCGGGCTCGGCATCCTCTATGCGAGTGGGTAGCTGATGGCGAGGGTTTAGGTCGAGCATTTGCAATCGTTCCTCGGAGTTACGCACCTCGTGGTTATTTGGATATCGATTACGACGACTATCCCGTGGGCACACTATTGGAGAAGCTCCAGACTTCTGCCAGTGGAGGCAACCACCGGTCAGCTGTAAGTCATATGCTGTTTCAAAACTCTGGATGTGGGAGTCTGATGTCAGGGTTTTCCAGCTCGATCCTGAGAAGCAGAAAACAAAAACTCAGTGGGCCGGGGAGGCGACAAAATGAGCAACCATGCGAGCTGTGGGAGCTGAAGAATCGTCCGATGATATATACCCTCTACGCACGGGGGTGTGCAATAGCTCCAATTAAAATGCAAAAGGGACCCTTTCGTGTTCGTTGCGAAAGTATCTTCTCTGAGGTCTCTTGCCAATTAATGCTTCTTCAACCCTCTTCCGTTCGTGTGTGGCCCATATTTGGATAGTTTAGCTGGTGACGTGCAGCCCGGATTGTGTCATTCCACGCCAAAGGTTATGCGGATCTGAAGACAGTCTTCCGCGGCAGTCGATCCAGCAGCTGTAGTTGGTCCAAAGGCTTTTGGTCTGGATGAGTCGAAAGGGGCTTGCATGTGCGAGTAACAACCACAGAAGGAGGCAGCTCGTAAGGCTGGACTCCTCGGCTTTAGTGGAGCCATATATTAGGGTTGTGATTGGACCGAATAAAAATAGATATAGGCCAATAGAAGCGCCAGGATCATGCCTCTAGAGGACGATATCATCTCCACTAATCTCCACTCTTTGTCACACTCCTCCACATCTGGCGCTTATACGCCCGCAATGCGTCAACAGCCCCTTGCATCCGATCTGTCTCATCTTTCCCCGTCGTCCAATCTTCTTGGACTTCCAAACGCTCACAGGCCCAGAGACCTCAGTGGCGACCGGCTGCCAGCGACCCTGGACATGTCTGTTCGCGTGGGGAACGACAACTGTGCATTTGCGAGCCTGTATCTGGCTTCGCTAACCTCAAGGGCCCTGTTCTGTTGGATGCCATCGGCTAGCTAACACGAGCATCAGGCGACAAAGCCAAAAGTCCAGAGCCTCTCTTCTATTATTGTTTTGTACCACGTCTGCAGCTCTTTTCGGGCAAGCACCATTCACCACAAGCAAAAATAAACACACGGTGAGTACCGAGGAGTACTACCTATCCTGTCCTGTCTTTTGACTGCCCTATATTTCTACTCAGCCGCTCTGCGTCCTTCTCTATGCAAACCCCCCTCCTCCGTTCATACAAGTCCTTTGGATCAACAAAGTTTCATAATCTGTCAGGGAGAATCAAAAAGAAAAAGCATTTGGTTTCTGGTTTTTCCTTTCCTGTGGGGGTTCATCAGCTATTTCTTTCTCTTCTTCTCTTGGGATAGGCGCCTCGTCGTGTGGCCTCTCCCACCACAGCCTCCGTCTCACGGGCATTTCCAAACAATTACATCCTGTGCTTTCTGCTCAGGCCTTTCGTTTTGACGCAAAGCGTCTCCTCATACAACGGCCCCAACGTCAGCTTGACCCTCGACCCGGTCTGAGGTCCCTGTTCTCGTCTCTCACCCTAATACCTGTCGATCGAGTCGACCATGGCGGGTGTGCTCGAAGGACTCATGTCGTCCCGGCGTCGACCGTCGAGGTCCCGATCAGAGTCCACGAAGCAACTCCATGCTCGATGGGGCGATGTGGCAATCACGGCTCCCAACGGTGGATGGACCCAGCATTACCTCGACGACGACATGAACAACGTCGCCTACCAGGCCCACGGCAGCCCCGACTCGCAGAAAACCCTCGTCAACACATCCCCCGACTTGAGTTTCAAGGACGAGATCGAACGGGGCAGCGTCGAAACAATCCCACAGCAGTCTCCCCCACTCATCCAGAAGGAACGGGGTACAATCACCATCACCATTCCTTTGCTGTGGAGCCGCAAGTCCCACCGAAGGTCGTCGTCGACGAGCAGTCAACCCCTCCACCAAACCCAGCCGGCCCGGGTGGTAGAGAAGGTGGTGACAGCAGAGTCACGCCCCGTTCGCCCCGGCATCATCAGCAATATCGACGAAGTCATTGTGGCGGAACCAAGACCCGCAATCGAGCCATTCCGAGTCGACTCGCCCATCATTCATAGCCAGTCGCCGGTATATGACGACGTCAGCACTTTCTTCACGCGGGCAGTCTTTCCAGAGAAACACCCGGGGCCCCCACGGCTTCCGCAGATCCAGACCTCAGTTCCTCCAAATAAGAGCCAACCGGCTTCGGCCATCTCCATTCTGAGCCCTGTGGTGGAAAAGTACAACGAGCTCTCTGAGAGCAACAATGCCACGCCCATGGACAACACCCCCATCGCACGACAGATCGAGTCTGCCATTCCCCACAGTCATGAGAGGCAGGTCGACCTTGCGGGCTTGGTTGACCGGTTGGAGGGGCACGTCCACTCTACGCCTCTGATTCCATCAACCTCTGAACCTCCAAGTTCAGACGAGGCTGCAGACCCAACCATTGAGAGACCCGAGTCTGGCAGCAGTGCTACCAGGCTCCCTTCCCGGCCTTCTTCTCGAGGTCCAGGCATTGGCGAGGTGGCTTACATGCGAGCTTCGTCCCGGGGGCCCTCGGAGTCCAGCGGTGGCCGTCGGTCTGCTTCACGAGAACCTGCTGAACGGCGGGCTGGCTCGGTGGGACCGAGTCGTCGACGTGCTGTCTCGAGAGAAGCCCCCCGACGGCGTGCAGATTCCCCCGTGCGAGGCGCTACAGCTTCGTCTTTCTCCCGCGGATCAACTGGCCGCAGAAATGCCTCTTGCGAACCGAGCATTACCCGCTCTCTGTCCAGAGACCCCGTCAGGCGACGTGCTGACTCTCCTCCACCCGTGAGCCGTCGAGCCCTGTCCCGGGAGCCCGCTGTCCGCCGTTTGGATTCACCAGAACCCAAAACCCGTCGAGCTCTTTCTCGCGGACAGGCCATGTCCGGGCACGTCGCACCAGGGACAATCACTCCTCGTGCATTCTCTGACGATAAGCCGGTTCGTCCTCGTGCAGAGTCTCCTGGCCCAAGTACTCGTCGCGCAGTCTCTCGCGAGCCGTACACTCGCCATCGTATCTCTGGTGACTTTTCTGCCCGACGCGCCACGTCGGTCGACCCCGTCGTGCGTCGTGACAGCCCTCCCAAAGACGACGTCACTTCACGCCGTGCCAGTCCTCGCGACGACATCTTCACTCGCCGCGCCAGTCCACGAGACGATATCTTCACTCGCCAGGCCAGCCCCCGAGAGGATATCGTTCCCCGAGGGGGCACGCCGGTGATGGTGGCAACCGTGGAGAGGGACAGGGACAGCGCGGCGGGCTCGAGCTCTCCGGATGAGCTGACCCCAGACGAGGCGACCGATATCGAGACCGAGACGGACGAGATGTACTTTGAATCACGCAAGGGGTGGAACGGCGCGGCGGTGGCGGGCAGCGCGAGCCGAGGCTTCTACGGCGACGTCGTGCAGGACTACAAGCTGATTGCGCGGGACGTTGAGGCCGACATCGCCGCTTCCGAGGGGCAGAGCTCCGGGATCAACATTGTCAACCTGATCAAGAAGGAGAAGGAGAAGGAAAAGGAAAAGGAAGTCCCCAAGCCAAAGGGCGAGGTAGTCAGCCCAGGCAAGGTGTACAAAGGGCCGGATCTGGTGCTTTCCCAAGAGGAGCTCTGGGGATGAGGACACGAGGAGGGTTTTTTTCTTTTGGTCAGTTCATTTCTTTGTCCTCCTCAACAAGATGGTCTATCTGGCTCTATACTGACGGGGGATGTTGGCAGAAGCCGACGAAATGAATGAACACCACCAACAACATGACAACGATAACATCAAGTCAAAGGCAGAGAGATTGTCGATTTCCAGAAAAGAGCCCTTCGGTACAGGTCATCCAGATATATCAAGCTACGAGGCAGGCGAGACTCGAACCTCGTGTATACAAATGTACGGTCAAGAATCAACAAGGTGGAAAGGTGGTTTACCTGATATACAAGGAATGTCCCATCACCAGCATGTCAGACTTGCAGAACAAAAAAGGGGCCCCCATGTCAGAATTCCCGGTAACGACAGCAACCTCATCATTCCGGGGTTTCTACTTCTTTACATGGCGCATGAGGAATGAACGGCTTCGACGAGATGGACAGCTTGAGCGGCATCGGACGGAGCATCTATCACTTTCACTTTCACAATCAGAATCCGAATCACAACCACGACTACAATCAGAACGAGAACGAGAATCACTTATTCACTCACTCACTCTCTCTTATTGTACCCATCCGTCAGTCTGTTCATCCAGCTATTACCATGTCTATCCACCGGTCTGTCCATCTGGATCTCCCTACCTACCTCCCAGTCAAACACACCATACAAACGAACTCACCAACCAACCAAACAACTCACTCACTCACTCACTCATGAAACGAAATGTACGAGTCTCCTTCTTCTTCTTCTGTCTAGTCTAGTCGAGTCTAGTGCACCATGCACCATGCACCTCCATACAGTATGTATCAGTGTGAAATTGATGTATCCTCATTTGACGTTTCTCTCTTCCTCTTCCCACTGTCTATCCCTTCTCCTTCCACTTTAACCCCGTGTTTGTTCTCTTTTCGCTCGCGGACATCTCGACCGCCCTCCTTCCTCTCGAAATAGTCCACGCGGACCCAGGCGCGCACGGTCTGAACGACAACACAGTCCACGCTCCTGACGGATTCTCACCACGCCGTCCGGTCCCCTATCGCGACCTTATCAGGGGGATGGAGTAAAATTGGGGTTGGTCTTGAGTACGGGTCTGGGTCTGAGACCGGGTAATGTGTTTGGGACACGCGCCCGACAAGGGCTGTGCTCTCATTGTATATTAGTGGTAGAGGCGAGACATGGCATGGCGAGGCGTGGATGGTTAAATAGATAGACAAGTACACAGACACTTTCGAGCCCGTGTACCATCCAACCAAAACAAAAAAAACACAAGAGGAACAAAAATTCTGGATAGTTTGAAACGGATCACGAAACATATTGATCATATTGATCATATTGATCCATATTGGTCAATGGCACAGCCAACTTGGCTGCCAAGTGCTGAACAAGGCTGAATTTGATACATCGCTCACCAAGCCACCAGCACTAACAAGCCCCTATTGTACAATTCTTGGCCCTTTTCTCTCAAACAACCTGGCCATCAAGAATGAGAAAGCAGAAATTCTGGCCCTGGCTCATCGTCCTCGCTCTCAGACGTCATTGTCCGGTCTGGAGGCTTCGGCCGAACGTTTGTGATTGGCAATGATGTCGGTTTCGCGACCGAATCAGCCTCCCCAGCAAAAGGATCCAGCTCTGAAGAGGGTAGTCCACGAGGTTGTGACCGCAGGTGAACGCCGACAGGGTCAAGCTCGACGCTGTCAAGAGGATCGACCTGTTCCTTCTGCTTGCCTTTATCGAGCGGATTTCCAAACTGACGCAATGTGTCTTCTAGACTCTGGTTGCTGCTTTCGCCTGGACTCCGTAATCTGCCCGGCGAAAGCATATTGTCCCGGAGTAGATCTGGAGGGTACTCATGACTCTGTGTCGTCTCATGGTCTTCAAGCTGATTGCGATCATTGAATCCGTTGACACTGTCACCGTCACTCAGTGGACCATCGGTGGTGGATGACGGGTTGGCGCTCCGCTGGAGCAAATCCCGTGCCTGCTGGAAAGCCGCAAGCTCAGCACCTATTGCGCAGGTGAGGAGATTCCAGTGCTTGGATTCGGCCAGGTCAAGATCTTCCTCGAGAGATGAGATCAAGGTAGAGAGTTTTGTCAAGACTAGCTGAATGGACGCCTCTTCAGCTGTTGTCGCCGGTACACTCTTCGCATCATCTGCTCCGTTCGGGGCAGCCCACTGGAGTTGCGAATGAGACAGCTCCCGCGTCTGCGTCTTCAAGTCCCGTTCAAACTCGCCAATACGTCTTACAATGTCGCGCCAAAGTCTCGATCCTTCTTCCAGGGCATTCCTCTCACTCTCTGCGCTCGCCTTTCTCTGACCCAGCAACTCCACTTCGTTTGTCCACTGCTCCTGTGCCATTTGCAGGGTCCGCCTCTCTGGCTTCAGGGCGTACATCCCTGGATCATGTCCGGAATTGAGACTCTGCTGGATCGGTGGTCTCCGCAGGAACGATTTGACCTGAACCTCGCTCAGTGCCAGCGACTCCATGTAAGAGCTCAATTCCGAGTCCCTTGAGCTCTCGGTCTCGCGGAGCTGATTCACTAGGATTCTGTGCTTGGACTTGAGTTCCAGCAAGGCTGTCTCCAGATGTTGGATCTCCTGTTCCACGGCCTGAATCTCGGAGCGTAGACCGACAGGTCCTTCTTCATTTTTGATCTTGCGAATCTCATCCTCAAGGAGGTGTCTCCGGTTTCCTAGGTCCGAAGCCTGTTTCAGGGCGTTGTCTCTAGCCACAACTTCCCGGTCGATGAGGGACAGCTCCCACTCCCTAAGAGCCGCAAATTCCCTCATGGACTTTTCTAACCCGCGTCGTGCTCCTCGGAGCGTGATCTTTTTGGGCTTCGGTTGACGGATTGGTATGGTCCACGGTCCTGGATCCGCTCCTGTTCTTGTAGACGTAGAGATAGATGGAGTGGGCGTGGGACTTCCCACAGAGGACGAATCTTCCAGGTCTGCGTTCGCAACGCCAGCTCCGAGCCCTTCTGACTGCGCATCGAGGAGGCTCTGAAAGGTCCGCTCGAGTGATTTGGCAGCTCTCTCCACTGGGAGGAAGGGATCGTTGTGGCGCACCAGGGACGAGCTCAGCTTCTGGGGTCTTTGAGAGGTCGGGGACACAGAACTGTTTCGTTGCCGGTCGGACAATGGAGATGGGGTTGCTGCATCTCGTAGCAGAATGCGAGGGCGGACTGCATCGGAGGAGCGCAACGAAGAGACTGAGACGTCATCCTCATACTGAGGAAGTGAACTTGTACTTCCCGGCGGGTGAGGGAAGATGCGTTCAATAAAGGACTTCCTCATGATTTGACAAGGGAGAGATCCGTGGTCGCCAGAGACGTCGCGAGCTGGGGAGAGAATGTCGCTGTCGCTGTTGGTGACGCTTCACAAGGGCGCACATAACGGAGGCAGAGAGGTCTTTGACATTCAGGCAGGCAGAACTGGCTTCCGTTTGCACAAACGCAGTGTGACACGATCATGTGTACACAACAGACACCAGGACGCCAGAACGAAGTCATGGGCCGCGAAACTTGCCGAAGTTGACCCAGACATGCCCATGCCGTCACATTCACACCGACGACAACCAGGCACCCAGGGCTGTTGCCTATCAACGACCAGGTTCCTGCCTCCAGCGCTAGGTATATATACAGGAGAAGAAAAGGACGGTTTATAGCTAGAAACTTAAACCAATTGCAGGTGTACAGCCTCATATCAACCATGGTAATATCTAGTATACTTGTTCCACCACTCGTTTCGGCTTCAAGCATAATCCACACAAGTTGGTTGGATCCAAATATTCATTGATTGAGTCGACCACGAAGATCATAGCCTAACTGATAGTGCAGGCTTCTAAGACCATGAGTCATTGTTCGTACATAGGTTGACTGGTCACAAGTGCTGTGAAAGCATAGCCCTGAGAAGAGAATTGTGCAGCGTTGAACTGATACTAGAGCTAGAGTGAGCGCGAATCATGGCACAGACCGAATCCAAGGCAATGTTGATCCGAGCCATAGAGAAGGGATTCTCTTTCTCTGCGTCCTCCTAAGTGCTTTAGTGCTTTTGAAAGATCCAAAAATCCCATGCTATTTACACGGAGATTCTCAAAGCTTGATACTGTCGACTCAGAAAGCTGGTGTCGACACTCCGCTTGACCACGGTACGATGGACGTATTGCGCGGCGGTGTTCGATCAAGGTGTGGCTTTTCCGCTCCGACGCACCATGTAGCGACGATGGTGATGGAGCCTACATCAACAGACGCCAGGCACCCAAAATGAGTGCTGCGGTACCTGTGCAGACGCCCCTATGTATTGGTTAGCATCAATTTGCGACAATCTTCGGACGGACCGAATACTTACATGAGCCATTGAAGGGTCGAGAACTTGACCGCTTCTACTCGCTCGCGGAGACTGGCCACCTCTTGCTCAATTCGAGCTTCTGTCTCCTTGATGCGCATCTCCTGTCCGTTCGCTTCCTCCCGTATCCTCCCCTTTTCCAGGTTCAGGTCAAGGCGAACACTGGCTTGCGTCCGGCTGATCTCGTCTCGTAGTCTCGAGTTTAACTTGGCCAGATCGCTGGTTAAACGGTCATGACTCGATCGTGTTAATTGTGCTTCGGTGCTATCTGCGTTGGACAATTCACTCCTCAATTTGGCAAAATCGACCTTCTGCGTATATGTGCTTCTCTCCGCATCTTCCTTCAGCACCATGGTTCGAGTGAGATTCTGAATCGACTCTTCTATCACGTCGTTGAGGACACGCATCATGGCCACCGCCTGCTCTTCTGTGAAGCCTTCGTCTTTCAATCTCTGCACGAATCGCAGCGTGTCAAAGTGGTGGGCTTTATGGTGCACAGGTGTCGTCGAGAACGCCCGGCGTGCAGGTTTAAATGTAGCGGCATAAACCCCATTGTGTCGTATGGGAACTGAATCTCGAGGGAGTGGTTGAACGTCCGTCCGGGGTCTCTTCCGTGATTGAGAAGGGTGCTTCCCGGTCAAGCTAGGAGCGGCATTGCTATGTATTGTCCGAGGCCTCGACACGGACTTGAAGGAGGCAGTCTTCAACATTTGTATTACCCAAGGTCGCCCGGAGACGGACTGCGGCGCTACCTGGACGAGCGAGGCGGAGGTCCAGGTCAGGCGCAAGAAACGAGGGAGTTCGGTCACAGGTTTGGAGCCTGCCATGGAAGGCATAGGGACTGGCAACGCTGCTGTTGCGAGCTCTGACTGTCAGAAGACTTTCTCTCAGGTAGAATAGTAATCCCGAGGGTAGGGTAAATAGAAAGACGTTGTTGACAGAGACTGCGCATATGTCGGAGAGGGGAGAAAAGGCATCGCAGCGTATGGGGTTTTGTATGGTGCTGTGAGGCAGCCTGGCCCGCCTGTTCCTGGATGGTTCAGCCAATGAAAAGGAGCCTGATTCGGAGGATTCGCTCAACACAACTAAAGAGCCAGGATATTACATTTAGCATTTAGCTGCCCAACTGCCTCTTCTCGATACAAGTTCTGATATATTCATTGACGTACACGACATTGAAGGCGCTACATATTTCTAAAGAGTCATACGGATTTCGAGGACATTGTAAACACACTCCGTCTTTCCCTTCACCATAACTTTGCGAATATGGCCACCCAAACGCCAATCCTGGAATCTTCGCAGGCCATTCTGCTGTCATGGAGTCTATCGACTAGAGCGCCTTCATCAAACAATTGATAGGGTGTGGGAATAGAGCTCTGCTCGCCGTCTCAATGCCCGACATCGCGGCCGCAGGACCGCCATGTCTATGTGACCTTGCGGGTGCTGTGAATAAGAATGGCTGAAGGCCATAGTTTGATGGCATATGCCATCTGATTTGTGACTCCAGTCCACCTCTTCTTCCGCGGCGTTGAATTGCTATGAGACCAGGGATGCCGCCTCAAGGTGACTTCAATCGACGCCGTTGTGCTCTGTCGCTGTATGCGACCATAGACATATTCGCAACCGCAACATGCTGACCTGAAAGGAGCCAAAAGTCGATGCTCAGCACTATCTAGCAATTTCAGTCTGTGGCCTCCTATTTGCCTTTCCCCTGACAAACCAAAGCCAAGCGTGCTTTCTGCATGGATGTCCTCTCGCATTCCAGCTTCTTCAAGGCCGTGGCTGTAGTTGTAAGACGTCAAATATTGACGGGAAAGGCAAATGGGGTGAAAGAGAAGAGTGCGCCGTCAAACAAAACCTGGGACAAAAGGGGCATTCACAGCTCTCTCTGGCTCGCCTTGACCACGCCCGCATCGGCAACTTTTTCATCCAACTCAACAACCTTGCCATTCGCTGCCGACGACTTCGAACTCTTCCAACCCAGTGCAGCCAGTCTCTCCGCCAGAATGGGATGACTGTAATGATAGCTCGCATACATCCAGTCAGCATCCATAGTACTCAGATTCTGCACTTGCAACTTGATCAGACTCCTTGCCAACTCCTTCTCATATCCCAGTTTAGTAGCAAATGCGTCGGCTTCGAATTCGAATTTTCGAGAGAGCACGTTCATCAAAAGCTTCACCACGGCGTCCATTGGAGCAAGGGCGTCGGAGAACAAGATGAAACCGATGATGATGGGGTGTGAGTCGTGGAAACCAAAAGAGGAGTAAAGCGAGTTGTTGTCGATGAAGACACTGAAAAGCGCAAAGATATAGAACATATGGAACTAGACACCAGTCAGCTGAGGGTTTGGGGAGGAAGCGACAAACATACCTGTGCGATGGCGAACAGTTTCGTAGTGTGTGACAAACTCCAATGTCCTAGCTCGTGACCTAGTACTGCCACTACTTCTTGCGGTTCGCTCTTTTCGATCAAGGTATCGTAAATGACAATGTGTTTCTTCCACGGAAGCCCAAAGAAGTAGGCATTGCTATGCGCACTCCGTTTGCTTCCATCGATGACGTACAGAGACTTCAGGGGGAACTTGAGCCGTTGCGCCAATGCTTCCACTCCAGACTTGAGTTCTCCAGGTTCGAGAGGTGATAGTTTGTTGAACAGCGGGAGGATGAAGATCGGATAGATGGTGATGGCGAAGAGCTGTACGACGATCCCGAAGAGCCAGAGATAGTAGAAGAATCTTGTGCCCGTCACCTGGATGATCTTGAGAAAAGCACTGAGTAACGGCGTCCCCAGTGCAACCATCAATGCCTGGCCTTTGAGCATATCCGTGATCCATAACTTGATAGTTTGTTTGTTGAAGCCGAACTTCTCTTCTAAAACAAATGTGCTATAGTATGAAGGTGGAAGCGACAAGATCTGTGAGATGACATTGAAGGTCAAGAAGAAGAGTACCGAGTGGGAAATCTCGCCGGAGAAACGACTGGGAAAATAGCGGGCAAGCAAGAGACCGGTCAATGACCAGAGCTTCGGCAAGATATCGTATTGAATGAAGAGGACGTTTTGGATCTGGGAGTAGAGGCCGGAGATGAAGCCAAATTTCGCCTTTGCACGACCATATGCCTGGGGACAGGAGTCAGCGAACTTGAGCATGGAGACAAGATAGTCAAAGAGGCCGCGCATGTACCTGACTCTGATCGAAGACATCCTGAGAGATTTCGTCTTCGAGCGTCTTCGGGGGCTTCGTCTTTTGCAGCACCTTATACTGCCTTAACGAGAGAAGACCTTCAAGCACATATTGACCCAGGGAGAACCCAAGAATCAGTTTCTTCCATGGGAATCCTGGGCGGTCAAGAAAGACTGCTAGGCGCTGTAGATAACACAAGGGTTAGTGAGGGGGGTTAAATGGGAGGGAAGGGGCATTGGGCAAACGAACACGAGGGAAGTCGCCGAGGAGTTGGAGGAGAGAAGCCATTGTCCTCCTGCGGTTTAGTCAGGAGCAATGAACGACGAATGCATGTAATGCGATTCGATATATGAATGCGAGTTGGCACGCAGCGAGACAGGCACCCAGACAGGCAAGGCAGGTCAAGTCGCACGAACATGTGTCTTCACCGAGGGCCTCGTTGGCTCAACTCGAATGGGAAAGTGCGGCGAGCATTCGGCGCAAATCACAACCTTGAGCAAGGCTGCATGCAGAAACTCTGGATCACTCTCTTTATCTGTTCAGAGCAACTCTATCTCGACCGCCAAACATACTCTGGACTCTAACTACAAGTCCTTGCCGAGGTCATAATGTGCCGAATCTGTGGCCGCGTGGTCAAATGCATCTTTGACAGTATGCCATCAAGGGTGAAGGTGCATCGGGTGCCGAGTCGAAGGTGAGCTCGACATGATTGCAACGTCTTTTGTGACGAAGCACTAACTATCGCCAATCAAGAGCGTTCACTACAGTTAGACGGACACCCCCGAGGTCAATTACGAGCTTCTCTGGGGTTACATACGCTCCAAACTCAACATCTCTCCTTGCCCGTGCATTCAGCAACCTATCACTCCGCACCTCCAGTATATCACCTCTGAGATCATCTCCTTCGCCTTTAATCGCGCCTTCATCGTTTTCATCACCGCTACAGTCGCAGCTGTCAAGGATTTTATGCCGTTCCTTCTCCACGACACCCACCCTCCTTGGTTATAGAAGGAGAATGGACACGTACAGCCCCTCAAGACGTGTCCAGAAACGTCGGCACGGCTATCTCTCGCGGCTGAGATCCAAAGGAGGACAGGAGGTTTTAAAACGGCGGAAGCTGAAGAGGAGGAGCGATCTAACTTGGTGAACTCTTGTTCAGGCATGTGGTGCCATAAGCGCAAATTTGTTGAGCGAGCCAGATCTGTGTATTTTGCAGAAAGAGGAGAGATGCGAGGAAGCGGAATGAGAGGGAGCGAAATGAGAAAGACAATTCCAATCTAGGTGGTCAGGTTACGTTGCCGACTTGGTATTGTGCTTAATTCTGAGCTTCGAGTCTGGTGTTTGGCTCATGAAGTCGAAAGCATTGTCCATATAAATCTGACGAAAGAACCGTGGAGGGAGTTGTACACAGTGAATTCACAACTTATCAACTCTGTATTTGAGTATCCGAAAGTCGGCTTGTAAAGCTATTTTGAAGTATGCACAGTTTATTCTATATCAGACTCCCGTGTTCATACCTCCGCTCCCTTTTGTGCCACCACGCCATCGCTCTTCAAGTGGGCGAAACTGCTTGCCTCAAACTTGGGCTCCTCTGCAACCTCGACCAGTTTACTCGCCTCGGTCTGCATTGGTGACAGCCCCCAGCGCTCAAACATATCCTTATCCTGCTCCCACCCGTTGCAATCCGTCGTCAACATCTTTTCGCCCGTGAAAATCGCGTTCGCGCCCGCCATGAAACACAGCATTTGCTCACTCTCAGGCATAGTGACCCTTCCGGCTGCAATACGAATGATGGTTCGCGGCATGACCAGGCGAGCGGTGGCAATACAACGGACCATGTCTTCCAATTTAACCGGTTCTTGGCCGAACATTGGCGTGCCTTTGATGGGCACCAGCTTGTTCACGGGGAAAGATTCAGGGTGTGCTGGGAGAGTGGCGAGGGTGTGGATCAAGCCAACATGGTCAGTTGCGGGCGTCTCTCCTAGACCGAGAATACCCCCACTGCAGACGTGGATGCCGGCTTCGCGTACATTTTCCAGTGTTTGCAATCGTTCGTCGTAAGAACGTGTGGTGATGACGTTGGGATAATGCTCTCGCGAGGTATCCAGGTTATGATTGTATGCTGTTAAGCCGGCCTCCTTCAACTCCCGAGCTTGTTGCTTGTCAAGCATACCGAGGGTGACGCAGGCTTCCATACCCAGGGCCCGAACACCTTTGACCATTTCCACAATATTTTTCATTCCCCGGGTCCGACCACGCATGTCGCGCCAAGCAGCGCCCATACAGAATCTGTTGGAGCCATTCGCTTTGGCGACCTTTGCTGCCTCAATGACGGAGTCAACCGCGGAGAGTCTGGTGGCTTGAAGGTTTGTCTTGTAGCGGGACGACTGGGCGCAGTACGAGCAGTCTTCTGTGCACCCACCAGTCTTGATGTTCATGAGGGTACATAGTTGGACAGCCGAGGGCTTGTGAAATCGACGGTGTACAGTGCCCTGCAAGTTCTCTTAGTCAGGGGAATTCTAGACAACGGATGCACGTACTGCGGCGAAGGCCAGTTCCATCAGAGGGGTCTGGTGAATCTGAGAAATCTCCTCTTTGGTCCAGTTGTTGCGCGGACCAGTGGCATTGACAGCTTGCTCGAATACCGACTGGCTTTGAGGTTGTGGTGGAGGATGGCTCTGGCTGAGACTGGCAGCGACTCGTGGGACATCATGCACAATGCTGTAGAAACGAGCTGAGGAGACTTTCTTCGTAGCTCTGCGAGCCACGCAGCGACTCATTGTTGCCCACTCCATCCTTCGATGCACACAACAGTAAACTGGATGGCAATGTTTCTGTTCGGGATGTTGAGCAGGATCGATATTAGCCCTCGCCGAGGGACGGAGCAGGAGCAATTCAGAAAGGGTTGATTGGTGGGGGAGGGGGACCTTGTCGGTGCAATTGTTGATTCGGCTCGGCATTCAACAAACCCTGAGGATCCACCGCAGCCTTGTCCGATGTCCGGCGTCCGGTTCTCCGGGGTGAGTACCGAGTACAAGACTTGAGAGACTCTTTAACCGCCATCCGTCATCACCATATACGACGCTTATCTGAGAGAGAGAGAGAGAGAGAAAAAAGGAGAAATGCAAAGGTAGGAGCTGCTCATATGAGTCGAGTACGGACTTGGAAAGTAAAGTAGATGAACGCAGACGAGCTACTAGCGATGATTGGTAATGGATGAAGAAAACGAGCTTGTCACTATCCCGAAATGGCCTCTTACATGCAGGTACCAGACACTAACTTCATTTCTTGTAGAGAGAAATAACATGCCCATTTCTATTCATGGCTGCCAGGAAGATAGGGCCGCTTGGTGCTCCTCGTGGACTGTCTGCAGAGGCCTGATGAAAACCTGTTGGGTTTCATTTGTCACACCCACAGCTCTTTGGTATGGAGACGTCTGAAAGCGTGGACCCGACAATGTGATTGCCCTGAGCCCTCGTGGCTATGACTAGCCATGCCTTGGTCATTCTTGCAACTCCTCCGAAACCTTCTCTCCTCAATCGGTTGACGGGCAGATAAGCAGGGATCCGTCAGTTGGAAAGATGACTGTGTTGTCGTGTTCTGCGCAGAACCAGGGGAAACGGAATTGCAGCTTTGGAGATGAATCTCTATCTCAGTTCCTTGCGATTGGTGAGATACCTGTTTGCATACCTCGTCACCAGGCAGCGTCTGGCTCATGATCCAAGGACGAGGCATCTGAAGCCAAAATCAAATCCAGGACTCGAGGACGACGTTGCTGGAACGCTGCCGATTTCAGTGGACGGCTCAGCTCGTGGCCACAAACATATGAAGTTCGTAGAAGTAAAATGTTAGAATACTCCTTTCTTGGTGGTCAATAGGCTCAGCCTCGTCACATATAAGCGCCAGCAAGCCTCATATGCGGCAGAAGTCACAAAGGGCTGTCCAATTAGTCACACTATATCTGCCTCCGAGATATTGTACTGACGTCAGCAACCCTGTGGAGTTGTCATTTTCTGATTCGAATGGTGGCAGCTGGACGTAGCGCTTGCGGAGATACAAAGGCAGAAAGAGATAGAAGCTCCAATTTCCTAGTCAGGGCGGGCTGACGTCGCCAGGATGCAACCTACTTGTTCTAGGCGGTCTAATCCATGCCAATTGGCAAGTCGACAAACCCAAGTCTAATGCTGTCGAAGAATGCCGATACGTCCACGTGTAAAGGGGAATGGGCGGTTAAGAATCCTGGGATTCCTTGTGTAAAAACAATTTAATTTGGAACACAGGCTCACCGAAAAGATATGGAACGGAGTGATGAGGGATTGAGGAAGGATTCATTCGGCGTCCAGTCGCATGTTGGAGGGAGGAGAAAAGGTCTAAGCCATCACAAGACCGAGAGCTCAATGTAGCAGTTGCCTAGTGAGCGAAGGAGACGACCTCGTAAACGCCACAAGTCCAGAAGGGTTTGATCGTGCGATGACGACGTATCCAGCATTGAATTCCCGGGGCCAGACACTGGCTCAATGGAGCAATTGGAGCCTTGGACTTCGCTGACGTACAAGCATGGAGAGAGGGCACCAAGGGTGTATATCTTTCGCAACGTGGCCCCGCGAAGCATACCAATGAGAGACGTCGCAATGCCACTCGAGAGTCTTTCAATGATATCCACATGTAGGCTTTCTGCAAGTCATGGGCTCAGCTCTCCACACCTCCAGCACTGCGCCTTACGAGTATGCGAGTGTTCGGTCGAGGAGGCTGCAGCTCTGCATCTTGATTGGTTCACCTCCAGAGCCGCTTCTTCCGGAACCAGGGTAACGAACTCATGGTTCGTCGATCCAGCCGAGAAAGAGGTTGCAGTGGCAATTGTTCAGAAAGCCCATCTTGCATCCTACCCCAGTGGAGAGGAGCATGACATCTTTGTTCAAACGAAACACACAAATCAAGACCTTGACACGTTCAGCTCTTGAATTTGATCACAGATCTGCAGCGGCTTCCACGAGACCGGAATCCTCCCTCAGGCAGGCGAGAGGCTGATTGGACGAAGTAGATATGACTATCTGAGACAACCGTAACTTGCTTCAATGCGCAATGTTCAGATTGGAGCCATTGGATGCCGAAGGAATTGCGCGCGCTCGGGTACGAGGTATTCGTATGGGACGGGATAGAAGAATTTGAGCTGACCAGTCAGTGAGTGGACGTGCTATAGCGCCCAACTGAGATCAATAACATGATCATTTGAGGGAGATGCCGCGCGCTCAAGGCTACAAAAGCTAACCAGTCAGCCTTCTTGTGTGCTTCGAAGCTGGAACGAATCATCAACACGACCGAAAGTGTAGAGCAGCCAGCGAGCCTGGCAACAGTCCCGAGTAACTGGGACGGCCAGGTGGTCAGCGGCTTGACAGGGTAATAGATAAAATCGAGGCCCAGTGCAAGATGGAAGGGAGAGACCACTGACCTCCTTGCACTCTCTTTCCATCTTGACCTCCCATTTCTTAGTGAGGCACAGTGGGCTTCCTGCAGAAGCACCGTCAACAACAAACTTCTACCACGGAACACGGCAGGCAAGCCTCAAGGCCATCTGGACTCTCAGCTCGGCCCTATCAAGTCACAATACAGCGAGCTGACCGCAAGACCACAACGCCGACCACTAGAATTGACGGGCGAGAAGACGCACAGGCAGAAAAACGAGAATCAAACATTCAGCTGGTCGGCTGCAGTCTTGCTGGCAAGTCACAGCTACCGGGACCCCCCATCGAATCAGCATTGCTCCTCAGTGAAAGAGCTGGCTGAGTCGAGCACCAATCAACACCATCAACCCCTTCAACGCTACCAGTCGCTCCGCCTCCCCTTGTCGGACTCCACCGGCTCCGGCTCCACTTTTTGCCGCCGGGCGGCAACAGGGTCCCTTCTCTCGCTGTTTTAACGCCCGACCATATCGATCTGCCCACCCAGTGACGGGCCTCCCCATCTCTTTCATCTCTCTCTCTGCCTCAACCCGTCTCTATCCAACCATTCCCACTTCTTGCGAACGGCCCACCTGGAGTCGGGTCAATCGTCCAAACTGTCATCAGGCGCCTCAAGTCATCCACTCTCCTTGCCAAACATTCAACCCTCGCACCAACCCCTCCCGCGCCAGTCCCTTTCACGGATACCCTTCTGTTACGCGCCAACGAGACCTCCAGTCATAGCTCCCTCACTACCACCCGGCGAACAACAGGACTACTGCACCTGGGACACGCTCCGGTGACAGAGCTGGCCTCATCCTGGTCAGGATTTGTGTACCACTGCAAGAAGAGTTGGCGCTGCTGTGCAAGCTGCCCTCGCCCAGAAATAGATTGCCCTTCTCTCCTCGTTGCCTGACCTGCTCGTCCCCGTGCGCCTGTCTCCCTCCCTTCTCTTCTTCACGGCACGATCCTTTCCTCCCTACGCTGGTGTCCGTCAGGCCCTCGACCGTCGACTACCTTTTCATTGCACGCCAGCATCAACCAGCAAGGGTTTCCACGACCGACTCTCTCGTTGTCGACGTCAAGATGCCCGCGGTAACCAGACCAGTCCTTCCTCCTCTTCAGACCCCCAAGACGGCGTCGTTCCCCTCCGAGATTGTCGCGACACCGATTTCATGCGTCTCCGCTGTGGTCAAGCAAGAGAATGCGAGTCTGAGCACTCCCATTACACCGCCCGTTGCCTACACCGAGTTCCTCAAGGCTCTGACTCCTGTCCTGGCCAGTCCTCCAGTGAGCAGCGGTCTGCAGAGGTCGTTGTCGGACGAGTCGACATGCACCAGACACTCCTTGATATCCAACGCATCTACGTCTTCCAGTCTTTCCTCCAGCAAAAGCGAAAGCCACAAGTCGCCATCCAGTTCCGTCCCACCGACTCCGTACGCTCGCAAAACTCCTACTCACCTGAGGCGGCTGCGGATTCCACATTCTCCAGCCTTTTCTCCATCCACCGCTGGGCCTTCTCCGCGCACTGCCATGAGCGGCATGAGCACTGGCGGCGTCTACTCTCCATTCTCGCCAGCTGACTGGAATTGTGAGAGCGCGACACGGCGGTATTTCGAGGCGCCAAGGAGTGCATGTCCAAAGTCGGTCAACGTTCGATCTGTTGTGACGAGGACAGTGACATACAAACGGTCGCCGCCCCTCGACCCGGCACCCAAGGGAAAGAAACGCAAAACCGACGCCAGTGACATGCCGCCGCCACCCAGCTCGAAGGACTTTGCCGGCATCAAGGCTATTGACTTCCCTTCAACTCTGATCGATTCACAGACAAGTGCCATCAGTTCCCCTTCTGCATCGGCCAGCTCTAGTCCGGCGGTAGTCAGTCCCCCCACGACTGCTGTCGCATAACGTGGTCGTTCACACATCGGCCATAGTGTGATGGCACTTTTAATGGAATTTCGCAGAGGTTTCACTGAAGACGCATTGATCTCTGTGACGCCCTCGGAAAAAGGAATATCACGGGTTTTACGACATACTTTGCTATCGATTTTATTATACGTGATACCACACTACATGATTCTGCGAAGGTGCTCGGCGTTAAGAAACCGCAAACCAACGAACCGAACTCGAGGAGTTGAGACGAAACATTGAAGCACGCATTTGGTATCTTACAAACAATGCACGAATGGGATATGGCAGGCTTTGCTGGGATTGTTTTTACGAGACTTTCGATTCGGAAGGGTGGTTACGAGGCGGAACTCTGAAAAGCACTGAAGGATTTTTGGTGGGACACCCATTTTTGACTCCGCAGCCGGATTCTGCGGTCAGAGCAGGGCAAGGGCTCACAGAGATTCGCAAGAGTCTTGATGCGGAAGCCGAACAAGCCATGTTCTTTCCCGCACACTTGGGAAGCAAGACGCAAACCAACCAATAAATGAAACTATGTTGAAAAAGTTTACAGTACCGAGTCTATTGTTGTCGGCCAGTGCGCGTCCAGCATTGCGGCCTTCCGGGGGCCATGGACGCAAAATAGGCTTCAGGAGAAAACGTGGCATGAGGATCTCCAGCCGCCGCCAGTCATGACCAAATGCTCGCAATATGAGTGGGCCACGACTGCTGCTCGATCACCGATCCACCTGGGCGGCTTGGGGTGTGGAAGCAGTTCGATTCGTTGAGGGTGGTTACGGGATTACGTAGGAAAAGCCTTGAGAAGAAGCAACTGGAGGGGCTATCGAGCTCTGTACGAGTATACTATGTATAACATCATCCACGAAATCTTTAGGTTGGGGTCAGCCAGAAAAAGGTGGTTTTCATATTCCTATTGGTAGGATAGCCGCGAGCCTCAACGGATGGTCCGCCAGTCGAGGGGGCGGTGATGAAAAGCGACTTTGTACCAAGAAGGGGATTCCTTTGACATGTCCGTCTGTACTTTTGTTTGTGAAGGAAAGTCCCCCACAAACCAAACAAATCTAGGCTGACGAAAGGGACATATCTGTGACCCAGACAAGTGAACATGACTGCCTCGAGGATGCAGGGAGATTCTCAGGGGTAATAATCAACTGCAGAAGAAGACATGGCTCGAAGCTCTATGCCACCTTGGGGTGTCCTTGGCCCAACCCCTATGCAGGGGGCTGTTGATGAACAAGTATCTCGCCCGCAGATATCACAGCGGAAGGTACCTACAATGGTAGTGAAGAGCGAGCGAGCGACGGGGTCCATTATTAGGGGGAAGACGAATCTTTCCCTGTTTCCTTCTGAATCTGGAGACGCGGCAAGAAAAAGGAGGGAGGGGGGAGACAACAAAAGCAGCGAGAAAAGAGACATCGGGTTTGGCGGCGGGCGCTGACATCACCCCCTCCCTACCATCTCTTACGAAGAAGTTGTTAGTGCACCTCCTTTTGGCTTTTCTCGCCTGATTTGACTTTTCGACTCTTCTAAATTGCCAACGCACCCTCCCTCTGTAAGGTGTGCCAGGATCAACAGAGTCGGTAGTACCCTACCCTTCTCTACGAGGAAGAGGGAACACGAGTAAATTTCCAGACAAAACTCCCGAGTTTCTTCTAGCGTGCTTCGAACCCGCGTCGATTGGATGGTGAGACACGGGAGGAGCCCGGCCGCCCCGCTGTTACCGCAACGCTGGAACCGCGCTAGTGGCAGGAGAATTGTTTATTCGCTCTCAATCCAAAAGTGGAGGGAGGCTTGTTTTCTGGGTCCGGCGGCTCCTCGAGCGCTCGTGGCCTATCACTCCAAACTCCCCACCTGAACCTGTTTTACACCGGTCAATTCCAAAACGGTGTGATTGGCTCAGACCACTGAGGGGGGCACCCGGATCGTTATTTTTAGGTTGCTTAATTGCCCTTGCCTTGCTTCTTCTCACTTACTTACCTACTCTTCGTGCCTCTCCACGCATCCCTCTGCATGCCTCTCCTCCTCCACAATCCAAAAATGGACAACGCTGAGCCAATAGCCGATACATCCCAAGTCCCCAGAGTAATGAATGGGAAAAGGATCGGAGCCTCGGCGGACTTTGCCTGGACTGGGGGATACCGGGGAAGAAGGTAAGGCAAGGGAAGTGAAGGAAGGGGCGGGCGCTTAAATTGTGGCTTTTTTCACCTACCTGCCACCGTTGAGTACTACCTACCAGGACATAGTTAGCAGAATCATTTACCCAAAGAGATGGTGCAGCATTGGTGAAATTGGCTGGTTTTACGCCCTGGACAATACTCGTAGTCGTAGAGGGGTAAAAAAGATCCAGACGTGAAAGTCAGAGTGGAGAGCGATGGTGAGAAGAAACCAAACGATGCATATTAGCCATTAGCCGCTCCTCGTAGATGATCAATCTCGAGCAGCGCGAGCATGGCATCCAACAAGTGAATGGTTAGTGATCACATCACAGACAGGCCTGCCGCCCAGGTGCCTACGTACTGGGTGACTCGTATCCGAATCCGTTCTTCCCCACCTGTGTACTCGTAGAAGCTAAAAGATCAAAGCCTTTGACTGTGTGGGTGTGTGTGTCTGCATGAAGCAATAAAGACTAGTTCGGGGAGATGATACCTTTCCACGCACTCATCTATCCAGCCATCCGACCACCCAGCCGAGCCACTACTTGGTACTTGTCCTTGTTTCCTCTCCGCCTCTGGATTGGGATCTACCGACATGTGTATGTATGCATATGAGCACTCGTAACCACTTCCCCCACTTCCTCGCGCACCTGGACACCGGATCCCTTCGTCCCTCGCTCCCTCGTTCTCTCGCTCTCTGCACAGGTGTACGGATATGCGTGTCTGGATGTGCCGCACTCCTCGACCAATCGCTCCCACTGCAATGCGGAACATACGCTCGAATCCACCATACCAATAGTAGGTGGAGGGGGCCGTATCTTCAGAATTACTTAGTCTCGTAGAGCCATGTGTGACCAGCCTTAACCAGTCTGGACGCATGCCCACCCGCATAAACAATTCGTATCTATTGACCAGAACGAATATATCTCTACGCATGCAGACTGCGGCCAAGGGCTGCCGCAGTCCCTCGTGCCAGCTGCCAGATCGCCCAAACTATCGATATTCTGCATACAAGCGGCGCGGCCTGCATGACCTCTTTGAAGGTGACAACTTCTTCCCCTTCTCCCCCGATGACCATATCAAAAGCCGATTGAAGCGCGCTTACCACTCCACACCACCCCTCCCAAAAACCTTCGCCAACAGCACAAGCTCTGCATTGTGCTTTAAGCCTGGTCTCAATTATTCCTTGTGTGCTTACTCGCACAAGGTGTGCCTTCTGCACGCCATGCCAGTGTCTCGTCACCCCCGGATGCCCGACTGATCAGATTTCACGCTGGCGATCGGAGACCTGGTGACCTGGGTCACTGAGCCCAAGCCGAGAGATCTTCGCATGCTGCACCCGCATCCACTTCCCGGACATTGGCCCCGCTGTGATGCTGGAAAAGAGTGTGACTGCTGGAATCTAGTGTGCAGAGACTCGTGTCATTTCCCGAACCGCAGCCGTGTTTGCTTTTATCTTTCCCGGTTTCAACGGCAGTGGCGCCGTTCCGGATGGAATGGTCCGGAGAGCCATCGCAAGCAAGAGGTGTGTGGCTGGGGAACAAAGCTTTTTCCTTAGACATGGACACATCCTCCCAACTTGAGCAGGCTGGGAGAGACTCCCGTGCCAAAAAGGTAGAGACCCTGCCGCTTTGACGCGATATGTCTATGTTGTGTCTGTACTCGGTGTGTTGCGCCTGTGTGTAACTCCTTTCTAGTCTGGGAAGCACTAGCAGTGCTAGGGTTGACCTGTATTCTTTCCACCACGTTCATGCAGACACCATATCAACAACGACCGACTTGCTAGGAAGCATTACCTATTGCTGATGCTCTTCCGCTCAATCAAGTGCCTTCGTTGGCCGATTCCATTGTCGTGTGGAAGCTTTCGGCGTCAGAGTTGCTATCGGTTTGCTCGCCAAAGTCGTCCTCATATTCTTCCTCCTCGCTGTCACCGCTGTCGCTGCTGTCCATCTCTTTAATGCGCAAATTTTTTGGTACAGCCGTTTTGTAATATCTTCTGTAGACTTCCTGCGGGGTTTCGTCCTCTCCAACCTCGAGGTTGAGTAGCCTCGACTTTCTCACTCGGAGATACTCGGCGAATGTGAGTAAAGGGCGCTGCTGGTGCTGGCGAGGGACCTCATCATGCTCGTCGCTGTGGTTGAGAACGTTTGATACATCGTAGCCGCACTCCTCCAGAGTTTCCTTCCATTCAACAATGTGTCCTGTCTTGATTGCCACATCTGAAACACTCTCCCCTGAACAGTTCACCGCGAAAACATCCGCACCAGCGGTGACCAGGAGCATTAGCATGTCTTTCAACTCCCCATCGTGCGTTTTGGTGACAAGGCTTTCGTACATCGTCCCAGGATACATGGTCCTCGCTATGAGGATCTCATGAAGGTAACTTTCACCTGTTTTGCTGAGGAAGCACGGATCAGCTCCTCTTGAGATCATGAACGCGATTTTGGAGGCCGTTTCTGCCGAGTACCATCTAACACCGAGCTTTATCAATAACTCCAGAGGACGAAACGTCAAGTCCATTATTGATTTGGGGGTCACGAACGGCTCCGCATAGTCGAGCATCATCTGGAAGCTTTGCTATCTTCAGTGAGCATTCTCTCCTCTCTCGGTCTAGCATAATACTCACCCGCGACGACATCAATAACAACGATATGAATAGAAGAGGTACGTGGCTGAAATTGCATGTAAGGTCGGCCCCTGCTTGTGCTAAAGCTTTCAGGTTCTCATCGGAGAGGTGGATTACTTTTGAAGAGGATGTATGCGCATGAGGGATTCCCTGCATTGCAACCGGGCTGTGATCGAAATATCAGTGCCCAACCCAAATTGCCGTCGTGACGATAAACGACCAAGGAGGTATTATGGAACCCAGTTTGACCTACATAGAACTAAATCGGAGACTTTTCTTTCGGCACTTAAGTAGCGGTTCGAATGCATCGACATCTGCGCCGCAGGCGATCAGAAATTTGACCATCCTTGGATTGATCCTGTACAGAGCATACTTACAACGTCAGCGCCATATTCAGCAGTTTGTTTCTGACTTACACCAAGCAGAGAGCAACCACGTTGATCGCAGTCTGTGATTGCAGCTTCTCCACTCGCAAAGAGCCTTGCCATGTCATCCGGAGAACCAGATTCTGCAATACGGAATACTCGTGAACCGCTCTTCCTGATTGCCTTGAATGACAAGCCCGCTGGCTTCAGAATGCTTTGCCCCAGGCAGCGTAGCTGCTCGCACTGAAACGTAATCAGAGTCTTCTGTGCAAGAATTGCCCCTGGTAGAAGCGACATTTTGGCAAGAAATCTGCTTTCCGAGGTATTCCTTGGGGCACTAGAATCGCCTGCATATGATTCTGACAGTTTGAGAAGTAGATCGAGACGCCCTATGGCTGTTTCCAAGGTTATAAACTGCGTCCTTACCAATGTTCGGACATTCGGCGTTGGAGGTGTGGTGAGGTTCAGTGGTTGCAAGGGGTTGCCCGCATTCGTGTCTGAGGAACTCTCCCCTGATCCTTTGCTGAGTTAGTGACTCTGCTTAGCACATGGCAACATGGAAGACATGAAATCATATGATGAACTGACCACCAGGATTTACAAGTTCCAACCTCTGTGTCAGCTGGAAGATGCTTCGCACAACATCGAGGTCATCTGAGACCCATCCACTGACTAACCCGGGAAGGCAGATGCCTGATTGTGTCAATGTTTTCATGTAATCCAAAATCTGCACTAGATCTTTGACAGTGGCCTTGAGTGTGAATGACGATATCTTGTTCATGGATTGCTCGGTCAATTGGATGAGGCGAAGAAAGCTGGCTGCAAAAGTATCGTTCATCTGGAGGATCGAAGATGAGGCTTGTCGCGCTGTCGTATTCTGTTCGGCATTCTCGCATCTCGAGAACTTCCAGTCGAGGTCGTTCACGTTACGTTGCAACTCTTTAATACCTACACAGATATCACTCAATATATTCTGGTCCTGTCGTGACATGCGCAATGTTTGTGCTACATTTCCTCGTAGGTCGTCAAGCTTTGAGTGAATATCGGAAAATGCTGTAAGAGCCGTTTGACGATGTTGGAGAGAATCGACAGCATGTTGCGATAGAGCCTGCTGGATAGCACGGATCCTTTGGCCTTCCGCCTCCTGATTTCCTGCAATACGATCCGCAACTGTCCTTTGGGATTGGAGGTTCATGTGGATTGAAGGCAGTAGTGCTGTGAACGACTGGACGTCATCCAGATGAGAAGAAACTTGAGCAAATTGTGCCATGGCTGTATCTTCGAGTGATCCAATACGGTTATTCGAGTTGAGGCGATTTTCGTTCCTATCGCATGCGTCAGAGAATGTCATGGACCTTGTTCAGTCTGCAGCCGTACATCGCAATTCTCGTCAAGAGGCCAGAGAAAAGTTGGTTATAGTGCAAGACTTGATGCCACCAATTATCGATGTCACGGTCATGATTCAGCCTCTTCAGGGCTTTCTGCAGTCTTGTTCGAAACCCCTTTTCTGCAGGACGACTGAGTTGGCCCAACTTTTGTTGAATTGCAGATAGATCCTGCCTGCATTTATCCACCAAAGCCTCGGAGTCTCCGAAAAGCCTCTTGTCAAGATCTCCATGGTCTTTGAGGCGCGTCTCGTCGACGCTTTTGACGTAAGTAATGAGGCGTTCGAGCTCGTCCACGGCGGATGCTAGGTTTATCAATGCCTGGGGACATTCGCCGTAGTTCCTTCTCAAGTCTCTTATGACCGTGGAGACTTGGATGATGGTAGACGCCAGAGTCAACAGAGATGCAGCAAATCCTACAGCTTCCATATTAAGTTCGGCGTTTGAAACAAAGCATGTATGGCTTCAATCTAACAGCAAGAGGGAGAGGGGTGGGAGGAGGAAAGAAATGCAAATCAGGCTGAGACGGGAAACGAGGTTCGACTCGCCTCAGCCTCAACGGTACGTTCACATAGCCTTGATAGCCTTACCGAGTACACCTTGCTGCGTGGAGCTTTCCAATTGGTGGGCAGAACAAAGAGGGTAGAAACCCTGGGTCAGCTTGTTGATGACAGGCGAATCATGGTCCCAGCCCCTGCCATGGGAGGTACCCAAGGCATAGGCAGGGCTAACAGCACGTAGATTGAGGTCGTTACTGTCAAATATCGACGTCGCGTGGTCATGGAGGAAGTCATTGAAAGACAAAGACCCATCGGACTTCGGAGAAACAAGTCATCCGGCTGGGCAGCCTTATCGTTATCGCTCACTACGGTTTGTCGAGAAAGTAAATGCAACATCATCCTGCAGTAGATTTGATCGTCGAGCATTTCCTGTGCGACCTGTGCGCTTGCTTCCTAATCCGCCGCAGCTCTCCGTTTGACTATATCTGCATAAATCTGTGGCCTTGGAGCACGTTCAACTGCGTTTCTTCTCATATCGTCTTCCCTCTGTTCCACAGATTGACACGCATCTTCTACCGCTCCGTCGCATTGAAACACAGCAACGAATATTACCAGCTCACACACACCGTGACAGCGTGTCTACCATAGTGGCAGCTGGGCTGTTCCGCTTTCAACCTGTACTGAACTTCAACCCTTCATTCGTCTTCACCTGCCGTGCGACTGGTCCGAGTTTGCGACCACCAGTTCACCAAGATGCCATCGGTCTCGTTTGCGACTTTCCTCATCATCTGCCGTAAGACCAATCTAAATTTTCCCCCGGCGCAGGTCGCTTTGAGAGCGCTGACATGTTGGTGACGCAGCGGTCTCCTTCTTCCTGGGCATCGTCTTTTCTCTTTTCCCTTACGACTACCCACTTCTATGGTCCTCCCTGCCCACACCACCCTCTCACTTTGACGCCATCGAAGCACACCTGAAACTTCTCCACAATGCGCCGAATCTGATTGTGCGCATTCTACACATAATGCTGGGCGTTGGCATCTTGGGCCTTGTTATTAAGCTTTACAAACCCAGCGAATCGAACCTGCTCTTTGATGGTGGCAGTTTGGTGTTGTACATGGTTGCGGTGATTGTGTATATTGCGAACATCGTCAAGGGGTTGAGGATTGTCAATGATGGCACCTACGGTTTAGGCATGGAAAAGTTATCACAGGATGAGCTTGATGAAGTGAATTCAGGCGGATATGATGTAACCTCGGGCGACAGCGTTCTTGGACGCGAGGACAACCTGAAGGTGTTGGCTGCCAGTAATACCATCCTGGCGCTGGTACTTGTGGGAGTGTTGGTGTTGCAGTTCGGTCAATGGTATGCAGACCGGGCAGACGAAAATGCCATGAGAGAGTTCGAGGCCAAGGAGAAGGCAGAGCGCGAGAAGAAAGAGAGCGAAGCTTCCAGCCCCACGGTAAAAAGGCAAAGCAGTGGGAGAGAGGGAAAGAAGACCAGGTGAAAGGGTTCATATTGAGTGAGCTGCTTGGAGCGTGTGAGAACAACGTCTTGCCTTTCCATGAGCGCGGCGACATTCTTGTCAACTTTGCTGCACCTGTCTGGATATTATGTGAGCTGATCAAGTACTTTCGGGAATGTGGGTTCATAAGCCATGGCCACAATGTACATCAACATCATTCTCATTGCTTTTGCTTCGTGTGCCTCCATATCAAGAGGACGGAGGAGACCTTCTATTGTATTTCGAGGTCTGTGCGAGCTCATATGCCTAAGCATCCGCTTCTCTGAACAACATGTGTCTTGGAAGGAGAGCTGAAAGGATATAGGGGATTTTGAGAATAGATCCCATAGGACTCGTCGTCTTCGATGTCCCAGCTCGTATAGCAGGCCGAGTATGTTCTCGAAACCAACCCGATTGTCCATCTCAGCCACTACCTGGTTCTACCGATTCTTATTCTTCTCTTCCCTCTCCCGTTGTCTCTCCTTCTTCTCATCCTTCCGCCGCATCTTCTTCATTTTCCTTCTCTCCTCTTTGCTCACCTCTTGGTTGCTTTTCGTCGCCGTCGCCGTTGGCTTGGCTGTGCCTGTGTCCTTTGCTTTCTTTTTGTTCGCCTTCTGTGCTCCACGATCTGCATCTGCATCTTCGTCGACTTCTCGCTGCTTACGTTTCCTTGCTGTTGTCTGCATCAGCTGCTCAGCTGCATTGGAATCGTCGCGTTCTACAGCTTCTGGTTCTTCCGAGTCCCGCTCACCGTCGATGTTTTCCACCTCGAGTTCAAGTTGAGGTTCGTCTTTGGCGGTGTCGTACTCACGCAGTCCAGTCTGGGCGAGCGCATACGTCTCTGCATCTTGCCAGTCGTCCTCCCCTCGGTCTTGATCTAGCGCCGTCTCGGCCTCAACCTCAGCGCCAACTTGCGGGTCCTCGACGCCTTCTTGGTTGCTTGAGTAGATGATTTTGCGTTTCTGCTTCTTGGATCCCGGGGCTTGTGGGTCCCCGTTTTCCTCATCTTCGTCCAGTGCGCGTTTCTGGCTCCCCCTCTTCCGCGGTGTCTGACCCTCATCCGACTCCCCCAATCCTCCGAGCTCTTCGTCGTCTCCAGTATTCTCACTCTTTCCTTTCGCTTCCTCTTCCAGACCAAGACTCCCACCGATCCGCTTCCCCTCCATCCCGCTCAAGATCCTCTTCAAGTGACTGAGCGTCAAGTTGGGTGTCGATCCACTAGACAGGGCCTGCGGCCCACGGTCTGTCAGTGTGCTGTCCGGTCTATATGCGGCGTCATTTTCCGCGCGGTCGAGGAATTCCGAGAGGAAAGAGTGTGCTTGGGAGTGTGTCAGGCGGGTGGTAGAGTGGTGCACCGATGTAGGTAGAGGTGTCAGGCCTGCTGAAGAGGCCATCGCTGGGATTGGGACAGATGAGAATGCGACGAAAGTTGGATGCTGTTGTGCCCTGTTGTCCTTTTTTTGTGCGGGGTGTGTAAGCCAACAAACAAGAATTCAATTCGAGTTCTCACAAGCGAGAATTCTAGTACAAGAGTATATTGGTTGTGCGGCGAAATAACCGCAAGATGAAGGCGCTCAACCGCTGCCAGTTCGAGCAGTCGCAGAGAGAAATTGAAAAAGATTCTCTGATAAGATTAGATGGGATCCCCACTTGTATAGCCTTGATCGGAATTGGCTTCGCTTCTCCAAAATGTGTACGCTCTGGCTGATGGACCGAGGCTGAAAAGGTTCCAAAGTTTGGATGATCGAGTAATCGCATTTTCAAAGGTACAGGTTCCGACTTGCGACATGGCCCAGGTGGTTTTACTTCTTCTTCCTCTCGCGTTGCTAACACTCCAGGCGCCGTGATTGTCTATTCTCTGCTCTTCTTCTCTCTATCGCGGACCTCTCCCCCTCTGATACAGCGCGTAGGACAAATTGGTTGTGACGATGCCTCTCGCGACGATCCATCTCGTTTCCCTCTCCCCTTCAACTGCCCTACCCGAGTTCCTCAGCAGTGTCAAGAACTCGTCTCTGCAACCGCTGGTAATCTCCAAAGTGATTCGCTGGATCATCAGACCGACCAAGATCGATGCCGACCCGCTCCTCCACCCGAAAAAGCCATGGGATGTGCTCCTCATGGTCCTGGGCGCTGATGCCCTGCCCCCATCTGTGAAGGAGAAGATAGTGTGCCACTGGACATGCTCGACGGGAATCCCCAGCCGCTTGACCAACGACTTTGCTCAGAGGAACGATAAACTGCTGCACCCGCCCGCCTCGGAGGTCCCAGCACTGACCGGGTCGCTGGACAAGCCACGGCTGGGGACTTCGTCCCAGACGCTCGAACTCAGCACGGACCTGCAGTCGTGGATCCAACAGTTCTCACACACCACGGCGGGCAAGTCGCCCTTGTCCATGCTCAACCTGCTAGCCTTCAAGCAGGGCATGAAGCCGTCCTACCTAAAATACGGCGCCGCCTTCGCCGAGTCCATCGGCGCCCGTCGCGGCGGCAACGCCAAGTTGGTCGGCAACATCACGCACCAGACTCCACCCGAACAGTCCGGCGGCAAGTGGGACGAATTCGCTCTCGCGAGCTATCCCTCGATACTGCACTTCGGCGACATGTTGGCCTCGGAAGACTACCAGGCCGTGAACTTGAAGTACCGGGTCCCGGCGTTGGAAGATACGTTTATCCTGTGTACGAGTGAGATTGAGATTGAGGATCTCGTCCAGGGTCAGGCGAAGCAGGGCATTGGGAGGAGAGCCATGGGTGGGAAGTTGTGAGACCGAGGCAGCAGCAGTCAGACCGAGAGGAAGACGAGAACGATGAGGGGATTGCGGCCTTGGGAAGTAGATAGCGAGCGAAGCAAGAGATGGGAGGTTAAGAGGTATGCTATCTACTACAGTAAATACATCTGTCAACATGGAAGACATCTCTGCCGAATTAGGTGACGTTAGGAGAAAGATATCTAGGATTGAGATAGGGAAATAGTTCTGTGTACAGCCTGAATTCTATAATCTCGATATCTGACACATTATCCTCCTCCATGTGCATGGACAAGTCTTCTAAATCACCTTCTTCCGCGTTCGAGGAGCGTCGCAGATGCTTGCAATGAAACCATCAGTTGTTCCCTGAAATAACTGATCTTCAAAGGCACGTTCGTCATCCTCGACAGGGTTATTTTCCAGGTGCCTCAATTCCTGGCGGTTTCGCAGCTGAGGAATTGCTTAGCGCGGCTTTTCCAGTCGTCGTGATATCGGGGATATGACTTTCGGCGCCCCCAATGTATTGCCAAGAGCGTCTCGTGATTAGAGATGCAGTTCTACTTGCAATTCTGTGGGCAACTTCTTGGTCGCTTTCCCCACCCAACATCTCCTGTCAATGGGCGCTGCAACACGTTCGAAAGGTGCCTTAACGAAGGTGGTCGGATTGTGCCATTAGGCGCTCCTGTAAAGCAGCTCGTAACAGAGGGCAGAAAAAGACTGTTTCGATGTGGTTTTCGGGACAATGGTTTCCAGGAAGCAGTTTATGCGTCAGTGATTGACTCATCGCTTTGGCTGTCCATGAGGCATGAATGAAGATCCATGCGAGACGAGCATCCATCGGTGCAGGAGATTGTGGGGTTTTGTTTTGACTGAAATGGCTATGCAGAGCCTTCAACCAAAACCAGTTTGAGACTCATTGATCCATGCGCGCAACTGTCCCGCTAAGAAGGCAGTTGTTCGCATCACAACGCAACGTTGTAGCTGTCCTTCTGCCTCCCCTTCTATTGACCTGACACGGTGCGGTTTGAGCCAGCTCTTCAAACATTGGCCACCACGTCCTTTGCCACCAACTGGTCAAGCACTCCCGGTTTCAACCTCATCTGTTTTTCTATCTCTTGAGGGGACTTGCCCAACTCGTCTCTTAATGTGAAAGCCTCTTTGATGTCTTTTACGCTCAGCAGCGTTCTACCCGCGAAGCCAGGCCGGCCTTGGTTTTCCAGCTCCGACTCCCATTGGGCAGCGATTCGTTTTCTGGCGTGGACAAGCATCATGGCGGGATTGTTCGCGTCAGATGGGAAGATGTTTTGTCCGGAATGCATAGGTTGGCTCGAGGTTGGGAAGGTGTCTTCGTCTGGTCTTCTCTCCGTCACAGGTCTGGCCACCCCAACTCGGCGCAAAGCAGAGCCGAACTGTGGATCTCGTGCATCGAGCTCTACATGTTCAGTCTTTTCGCCTGCGGGAGGGGCAGCAGTTATATTGGGATGCACTTCGGCTGCGGGAGTAGGTTTTCTTGCAGGATCGGCAGGTGAAGGGGCGGAGTTGACAATGGAAGGCGTTGAAGGATATTGACGGCGAGCTGCAGCTCCTCCGGCTCGACCAGCGACCTTTGATGCTGAAGAACCCATTTGTACTCGGTACAGACACGTTTCAGTGAAAGATGTGGCGAGCTATTACAGAATCACCAGCATCGTGTCAGTGACTTTACCTTCTCAAACGGTCGAGTCTCCACTCTGTCGCAAGGCTGAATGCGTCATAGCTCGTTCCGGGCTGCAGTGACCCCCCGCCAACCAATCGAAACTCACACCCGGGGCATCTTTTCATCTCGCAGTCGATGTGTGAGCGAGATCAAGTCAGAAGTCTGGATGCGTTTTCCACTTTGGACACATTTCTCTTCTCCGTTCTCTCAGCTACAGACGGTGACATAACCAATCTCTCATCCCTGGACGAAACGAGGAGCATCTCCAAGGCTGATTGCTCTCCCCATCCTCTTCATTAACCACTGCCCCTCCCCCACCGCCTCTTCGGCCATGGAACGCAAAAACAAGCCCACCTCCATCCCAGTGTCCCCCCTAATGGCTCAACCCATTGTTGACCTCTCAGACAATGTGCTCACAGCTCGGCTACCCAGTGGTGACTCGGTGACAGTCTACCTCTACGGAGCGACCGTTACCTCGTGGAAGACGTCCAATGGTGCCGAGCAACTCTTCCTCTCCTCTGCCGCAGCACTGGATGGCTCAAAACCCATCCGCGGCGGTATTCCACTTGTCTTTCCTGTCTTTGGGCCTCCCCCGAAATCCCACGCCACTGGCCAGCTACCCCAACATGGGTTTGCAAGGAACAGCTACTGGGAATTTCTGGGGAAGAGCAGCAGCGAGTCCCTGGGGCGCAAGGCCGACGACAGTGTCAAACTCGACTTTGGGTTGAGTTCGTCGATGCTCGACGAGGGCGTGCGGAAGAAGTGGCCTTTCGACTTTGGGTTGGTGTACAGCGTGACCCTGGGCAAAGGGAAGCTGGAGTGCCAAATGCATGTGCAGAACAAGGGTGATCAATCGTTTGAGTTCCAGGTTTTGTTCCACACCTACCTGGCTGTCAAGGTAAGATCTCAAAAATCGAAGTCGTGGCCCACGGTAAGGACAAGAGTGTGACTAAACTGTGCCCAAAGGATATCCACAAAACCGCGGTCCGCGGCCTCCAATCCTCGCCTTACGTCGACAAGGTCCGCTCCGCCCAGACCTTTACCGAAGAATCCTCCTCACTCTCCTTCACCGGCGAGACAGACCGCGTTTACACTCCTCCTAGCGATGCGAAAGACAACACCCTCGTGCCCTTGACGGTGACGGAGAACGGCCAGGACACCTTTGTGGTCACGCGGGATGCACTGCCGGACGTGACGGTGTGGAACGGGTGGGAAGACAAGATCAAGGGCATGGGTGACTTTGAACCCAAGGACGGGTGGAAGAGATATCTGTGCATAGAACCGGGTACCGTGAGCTCTTGGACGAAGCTCGAGGCTGGTGATGCGTGGGAGGGTGCCTGCTCGTTTGAGAGCAAACTCTGAGCCCAGCCCAGCCCAAGGACCGAGCACTCTTCCTAGGAGGCTGCGACACAGGGAGAGACGGAGAAGTGACTCAATAGAGAAAATTGTGGATTTGGAATTAGTGTTTTCCTCTACACAGAGAACCAAAAGCGTCCGAGGAAAATGACATGATATGAAATGAATGATACCAAGGACACAGGGAGCAGGGCGCGAGCATTGCATTGCCTGAGATCTAGCGGAGTTCGGGGGTCCGAGTCCGTGTCAGCGACGAGGTCTACCTAGCCTGGACGGAATCACATCCTGGTGATCAAGAGCGGGAGCGTGGCGTGGAATAGATTTCCCCCCATTGACACTATTGATACCAAAGTCCATTCGCGATTGTGGTGACGGTCGTCTTTTTCCACTCGTCCCCTCGTCCATTCGTTCGTTGTGAGAACCTAAAGGTCATGAGCCAACTTCGCCGGATGCATGATAAATTCCCAACGAGACGTCCATTCCAAGTACTTGCCAGTTAAACCACACGCTACCTGTGGCCATGAGCTAGCTAGGTATATAGCGATTTCGCGACCTATGAGTGAGTGAATGAGTGATCCGAGTCAAGTGAGTGAGTCGAGACATTTTTCATGATTCCAATATATCGAGGGACTCGATTGACTATTTATTCCCTATTCCCAAATCCGTCCCCGTTTCCCAAGAGTCCATTCCATATATACATATATGTATATATCTTTCATACATCTTTTCATGACGTCCCACCTTCCCTCCCGTTCGGTTCAATTCAACTCGACCTCCATTCGACCATCGTCTTCGTCGTCTCTTCCCATCTTGTTTTTTGGGGGGGGGGAGGGAGGGTAATAAATTCGATCCATCAGTGATGGAGGCTCAGAGCGTGGTGGATAACAGCAGTGTTTCGTGTTTTTGTCCAGATTCCGATTTCTCGAAAATATCGTCTCGTCTCGTCTCGTAGATATGTAAGATGTAAAATATGTAAGATGTAGAGGCATGAGAGCACATAACCGGTAGGGGGTCTTAGTTGGTTTCAACCTCTGGCTAGCAAGCAAGGAAGCAAGAATGTCTCTCGCTATCCGCCCAGCGCACTCTGTTGTACGAGGTAGTAGGCTCTCAATAGATGGGCTCTCTGGGCCTCGAAGACGGCGCAGAGCGCGCAGCCACATCTCCCCTCAAATCGAGTTCAAGTCGAGGCAATTGCATTGCCAACCGGTCTCGCCGTCTGATCCGGCGCCTACCAAGGCCTTGCTCGACCTTCCTTATCCTCGATCATTCTGTTCTGTCTATCGAGGTCGATCCATCTATTCCCGAAGCCGCCCTAGCTCGGGCCTCACGGACTTTTTGCAAGTACTCCTGGTGTTCGCGATCTGTCGAATCAACCCACCAAACCCGAAGGAATGGCGGCGTACATTAGCCAATATACATAGATACGAGTGGGCAAAATCTGGAACAGGAGTAAAGGACGGAAGAGGGAGGAGGAGGAAGAATAGATGAAGGTGGTTTGGGAGTATTAGTTCATGCCATGAACCAAGAAAGGAGAAGGGGGGGGGGGCACTTACACCTCTCCCACAGGAAATAACTGCTGACAATCGCAAACGGCAGCGCCACGACAAAAGTCGTATACCGCGTGGACGCCTTTCTGTACCGGGGATCCTTCTTCAACTGCTCGAGCGGCAACTCGGTCAGTTTCGGCGCGTTGGGCACCTCGGGAGGGATCGTCGGGCGTGGTGGCATGGACGGTCTCGAGCCGCCACTTGGGTTGGGGTTGTTTTGCTGACGGGCTGCGAGGGCGATGGTGGTGGACATGGGCAGGGCTTTTGTCGACGAGTACCCGCGGACTTGGTGCTGGGTTTGGGGGGTGGCGACGGGGGAGGACAGGACCGAGGGCGGTGGGTAGAAGTGTTGTGGTTGTTGTTGGCTGAACGAGGCGATTGTCTGGGTGGGAAATACATGGGCGGCGTCACTCGTCAGAGTGGTATTGTGATACATGTTCGATGCTGCGCTTGCCGTAGTCAGCATGCTCGATGTCCCGCCTATCGAGTCTCGATGGCCGGTCGAAATAGTCTCGAGAGCTGGCGCTGGTGCTGGTACTGGGGATATTGCGTCCGCCTCAGAACGGATAGATGATGATATCTCAAGTATCTCTGCTTCAATGTCCCGCGACGATAAATGCCGAGCTTCTCTCTCGTTGACAAGTTGTAAAATATCTCGCTGGAGCTGACTCGATTTCTCGGAAAATGCTTTGGCGTGGCCCAGGATCTTGGAGGTCAAGGTCGAGGTTGACAGGCGAGGCGTGCCGGGTTGTTGCGAGGTCTTTTGTGACGAGATTTCCGTTTCTGCTTTTTTGGCTGCGGCTTTTGCCTTGGTCTTTTTCTCCGCCACTGTTGTCGTCGTCACTGTCGCCAAGCCAGAGGTAGAGGTAGAGCTCGCTGTGTCGGGTTGGCTAGAAGAAACCTTTGCTGCGGGAGACTTGCGAGCCTTGGAGGGAGCAGCATCTGGAGTCTTGACACCAGCAGCAGCAGCAGCAGTAGCCGATGGTTTCCTCTTGGCCGACGCCGACCCTCTTCCTGAGGACACGGTACCAACCACTTCCTCCTCGACGGCGGCACCACCAGCACCAGCACCAGCAGTAGCAGTAGTAGGAACTTGCTTCGCTCTCCCCGACCTCGCCGACGCTGCCAGAGAAGACGTCTTTGACGCCGTCGTCGCTGCTGACGAACTCGGCCTCCCTCGAGATTTCGGTTTTAGGGCCTGAACCATCTCGATCTCAGCGCCATCTGTCTTGCTCTCCCGCTGTTGCAACAACACCACTCCCTCATCATCAAGGCTTTGTTTCTTGGCCGGCCGACCCCGTTTCTTTGTCGTCGTCGTCACTCCTTGGACTTGGACTTGTCCCTCTGCCATTGTTGCGTGTCCGGTTGACCAACAAACTTGTACTTGTACTTGCACTTGATCTTGTCCTTGATGACCACGAATAGCTGTAGTAATCCAACCAGTGTCTGTTTGTCTGTCTACTCCCGAAACCAAAGCCTTGGTGATATTCCCGGAAGAAACAGTCCACTGTTCAGTTAACACGACGAGTACTCGGCACCCCGTACTCGATACGTGTGTGACGACACAGTATCCAATGCCAATAATCAACAACAATGCCACCTATACTCGTATGTATGTATACACACGTACGCACACAAGTACCGAGTAATTACTGCAAAGCGAGACGCGCTTCATAGACGAGAACGCGCTATGGAGATTACCTGTTATTACTTTTCTCACCAAAGTGGACAAAGTGGGTGGGGGAGCCCAACAACTTGGAAACTCAGGGGCCGGCGGCCACGCAGCCACGGAGCTACTGGGGGGGCCAATGTGAACGCTACATCCGGGGGGAAGCTCAAACGTCTTCGTCCTCGTCTTCGCTTCATCTTGTCCGGCTTCGTCCCGTCTGATCTGATCTGATCTGATCTGGTCTGGTCTGGTCTGGTCTGGTCTTGTGTCCCAGAACATCATGTACTTGCAGGTAGAAAACACCTCTTACTTCTTACCAGTCCTCTCACGAGCACTCTCTTACCAGTACTTCACACAAGTTCACTTTTCTTAAACGTACTTCTTCCCGCGTCCTTCCCACAAATACTCGGTGTTTCCTCGTAGCTTTCTTGCCGCAAACATGACAATAAATACCCTACAACATAATAGGATATCGTGCCATGTCGGTCGATGTAAAAGTGATTATCTTGGGTGGTTTGATGAATACCTCGCCAGGTTTCCAATACCTCACCATAAAAACTCCCCCATGGTCCCATAGGTGAATAATTGTCTATGGAATGTTTTTTGTTGCCATGTTGCTGTTGCCAGTCCCTCCTCAAACAAACAAAACTCAATGAAATGCTTGGTGTACAAGATGTGGTCGAAAATCGTCTCCACGAGGCCCTGATGCCACCCGACGCTATGCTCTATAGTAGTAATACCCCAGCGACCAGCTCGACTCTCCGCCAGTAAACCCGCCAGTGTTCAAACCCGATGGTGTCCATGTCCATTCAATCTGTGACTCTCTGCTGCTCTTCTCGGCCAACCCTCTTTTCTTTCTTCTTCCTCGCGCTTCTGATATCCCTCAAACCCTCTCAAAGCCCTTCCACGGTTGTCACGTTCCGCTGCCTGCCTCATGTATTCGGCCGCTTCAAGTTTCTCATTCATGTTGATGATAGTTCCTGGTCCGGGAGATTCTCCTCGCAATCCCCTCGGATCCACTCGAAACCTGGAACTCTTCGGTCGAGTCGACGATGAAGGTCGACGGTCTCCCAAAGGCTTCGGTGATGTGTTTTCTTCGACAAAGCTGATGTTACTGTGCGTAGTCTTCGGCGTCAGTCGCTCTTGGACCACCTCAGCCGCTCCATTGGCGACGACAGGAGCTGCAAGACTACTCTTGCGCTTCGATGGACCCAATGGACCGAACGTAGCTCTTCGTCCCCGGTGTGATGTTCTTGGAGGCAAGAGCACCCCAAATCCGCCAGGCGCGGGCGAAGGCTGTGAACCAGAGGGTCCGTACGCACGGTCAATCACATTCTGTGGTGGACTCATGGCCTTCTGCTGATATTGTACTCGTTGTTGCAATTGTTGTTCCCGCTCTTCCGCTTCCATAATCAGTGCGTGGATATCGTCGAACGTCATATTAAAACTCCACGATATCCCGCGGGCAGCCGCCCTCTTGCGGATGTCGGTCAGGGCGTTGTGATCATCCCTGAGTCGATCCTCATATGTTCGTCTCGTTGCCGCAGAGTGAGGTATGGAAACCACGTTGTGATTCGGCGCTTCATAGACGGGTGAATAGGTCTCGGAGGGTCGATAAGAGGCACCAGCCCCATAATCATTCCGAGTTCCCATGCCACTTGGTGCCGGAGTGCCGTTTGGTGTTTGGCTTGAGTTGTGGCTGGGTGGAGTGTAGAGCTGAGAGAGTCTTTCTGCGTCCGTTGCACGGAGGATAGTGTTGACAGGCGCCGACAGCAATTCAGGTTCGAGAGGATTTGACGAGGTTAGATCAATCGGGTCAAAGATTGTGCCTGAAGAGACCGGGTTTGGCATCAATGCTCGTGCAAGCTCGACCGAGTCTGTGCGATCAGAATGGGCGTCCTCGTCTTTCTCACACTGACACCAAACCTGCGTGTACATACGCCAGTCATAAACACTCCCGGGAACGGTTTCTTCATTCTCGTCTTCCCCATCGGGCATCTGCAAGGCAATTTCTGCAAATGCCAGTAGCCGGGACGACGGAGAAAGGCAAGACAGATCGCACGAACCAGGTATTTCGAGAGGATCTGGATCAGGCTTTGCAACAGGTTCCTCACGATTGGCAATGAGGCGTTGAGACCTCCGTTTTGATTTTCTCTTGGATGAAGGAGAGCTGCTTTCCGGCTTTAGCTTTGGCTTTGGCGTTGGCTTTGGCGGAGGGCCAAAGACTTCGGCTAGTCGCTTGGACTTTAAGACGACAATTTTGGATTTCTCGGTGGAAGTATCGTCGGGTTCAGGAGCCTGCTCGACCTCGACGACATCATCCACTTCACTGTTCTCAGCCGAGATAGAGTATCGGAGCTTTGATGGGACTCTAGCAGCCGAGTGGGAGAGTCTGGCGGATTTGCGGGGAGGAGCGTCCTGGGCTTCGTCGGTAGCGGGACGCTTCTGAGATACCACAGTTTCTGACAATACCTTTGCGGTGGGTTTGCGTTCCCTCTGGGAGGTCCGCCGAGAAGGGGTGTCGACAGCAGAAACTGGTACCTCTCGGCCCGCGACTTTAGTGGGAGACGGGGTTTTGGTTCCATTGACATTTGCTGCCGATGGGGTCTGCAGCACCTTTGGGGGTGGTTGGGCCTTCTCAGGCGTCTCTTTGGGCACAGGAGATTTCGACAATGGCTCCTTGCTGGAAGATGGTGTGGGCTTTGGAGATAACCGACCTATTATAATCGTATCCGACGGTGGCGGCGAGAACCTTTTAGTGCTACCTAGAGCTTGCGCTTTGGCAGTCGGCTTGCGCACACGGCTAGAAGCTCGTCGACCACGAGAACTGCGTCGATCAGCCGAGGCGGGAGTAGTGGTGTTTGTGGTTGTGGGGTTGGATTTGGACCTCATGGTTGCTGATGACACGGGTTTGGCGGCCAGGGTGTCAGCGTAATCATCAGGGTCGCTCACCGACGTGGCACCCCCAGCAGACGTGCAGGTTTCGTGCGTCGACTGGGTGGGACTGGGGGTCGCCGAGTCTGCCAGAGAAGCAGAAGCAGAAGCCGAAGTCTTTGAGCGAGTCCGGGCGATGTTGAGTCTCATGGAAGGAACTGCCGGAAGTTGAGGGAGATTCCTGAGGGACATGGCCGTTTGACCAGCAAAGGCCACGGCGCGGGCGGGGGAAAGGGAGAAAGCAGACAGGTGAAAGGGGTGACCAACGTGCTTCCTGATGCTTGAGAAGATGAATGGGATTTGATGAGCCCGGAGGAGGGCAATGGTTCGACAGGATGATTTTGGTAGCAGCCACAAGCAACAGGGACGAGAAGGTCGAAAGAAGTGGCTCTAAATCCTGTGCGGGTTCCTTCCCAAATAGGCTTAGTGTGATACCGTGCCACTGCTGGGCTGAATCGATTCACCACCACCGATTGCCACTCGACCACGTCTTCAGGTGTGATGTTCAAGAGACATCCGACAGATGCTGCTGCAGCTGAAGAAGGAGGACGAGGGGGAAAAAAAAAAGAGAAAGACGAAAAACAACAAAAGAACAAATGGTCCCTAGGGTGCAAAACAACAATCAAGGCTGCTCAGGGCTATACCACACCCAACCACCCATTTTCACCCATTGATACAGACACTCACTCACTCACATAATAGCTATACAACAAGCCTACACCTGAATAGTACTTTACTATTGTCTATCCCCTCAATAAGTGAATGGTCGCCCTCTGCTAATGGCACAACCCCAACTCAATAGGCGCTGGCTGCCACACCCTTTGCTCTTTGTCTCTCTCTCTCTCACCCATTCAGCCGCCCAGCGCCATTCAAACTCCCGTACAACAAACAGGACCCTTCTGGCCCTCCAACTCCCCTCGAACATCCTCCAGTCTCCTCCTCTGCTTGCCACTGTCATCGAAATTGCCGTCATCCAACCACCCCTCAAATCCTTGCTTGACACCTCGCTGAAACCAGTCATCCTCAATCATGGAGAACCAACACGTGTCTCGAGATCTCTCTTTATACACCATGTGTTTTCTAAAGACGCCCTCGAAGGTGAACCCAAAGCGCACCGCCGCTCTTTTTGACGGCGTGTTGAGGTTGTCGCATTTCCACTCGTATCGGCGATAGTGCAGCGTCTCAAAGACATACCTGGCCAGGAGATACACGGCTTCCGTGGCGGCCCTTGTCCGCTGCAACCGCGGCGAGAAGAGGATGTTGCCGACTTCGACGACGCGGTGTCGGGTGTCGATGCGCATGAGGCTTACCCAACCAATGGGTTTGGCGGTTCGCTGGTCCACGACGGCGAAGAACAGGGGATCCTCCGATTGAGACTTTGCCGTCACGGCAGCTTCAAAGGCCGCCAGTGACTCGTAGGGGTCGTCGAACAGATATGTCCAGAGACGGTTATTGTTCTCGCCCTTGACCATGTCGTAGAGATGACTGGCGTGGGATGGCAACAGTGGTTCAAGCACCACGGTTGTCCCTGTCAAAGTGACCCGGGACGGCCGTGAGCCTGGACCAGCCGTGACTGGAGGGCCAATCTCTTGATGATTCATTTTTATGCTGCTTCTGAAGCTGTTACCGACTCTGATCTTTGTAGACAAGACGCCGATAGAGATGAGCTTTACCTTTGGACCAAACAGTGTCTTGCACCGCTCGCTGTATTTCGCTTTGATGTTTCAGACTTGCCAGCCAGCTAGACGGGTATCGAAAGATGTGCTCAGATCGGGTTTCTTCTCTGTCGCTACCAGTCAATGATAAGAGGGTGGAGGTAGCGTAACAAGACTTTTCCCCTTGAAGCCTTGTGACATACCGCCTAAACCACTATCGACATTGACAAACACACCCTGAGACTGCCAGAGGAGATATATTCTTCTGTCCCAACTTCAAATCCAGGATATTACTTGACGAACGGTCTTAACAAAGCCCCGAGGAAAATGCAGCGTTCCCGGCGTCCCTAGATACCGAAAACGGGGAAGGGAATATTAGAGTCTACCCACCCACCGGCTTGTTTGTTGGTGGTGGTGGTGGACCTGGGACTTAGGCGAATAGGGCCTTAACAAGGGCCGATCCGTCGTGCCCGTCGTTTAACCATGACGGCCTGAAGAATCGGAAATTGATCAAATAATCAGGTTCTGCTATTGATAAGACGCTACTCGTACATTTTACAGCCTTCCTGTCGTTTATTTGTAGGTCCAAGTGTAGCCTGCAATGCCGCGACTATCATGATGATAACACATAAGCTACTGCTACTTACCATCACTTCAGATCCGTACATCTGTTTGTTCGATTCACTCGGCGCATAACGCCTTGGGCACGAATGGCGGAAAAAAGATAAACAGCGTCAAAGTCAACCTCGTTCATTACCTTGAGCATTTTGATGACCCAGTCTCACGAGCTCATCTGGAGTTGGAGTGCTCCAGAACTTTGACCGGCCGTCGCGATCTGTCAAAATCAGTACGAAACCCACGGCACGCCTGAGTTCCTCAAGCGTGTGATCCACTGGCTTCCATTGGAAAATCTGTGCTGTTGATGACGGTGCGTAGCTCACCGGTATATATATCAAGCATTTCAATTGAGCATCACCGTGTAGGTGTATGCCTTGCTGTTGTTGACGGTGCGTAGCTCACCGCAGTTCCAGTCCACCCTGCAAAGGACGTGACTGGGACTGGCTAACGTGGGACTATCTGACATGATGTGCTGTTTTTGTGACGGTGGAGAAGCTCACCGTATATATCGACTAATATTGAAGCAAGCATGCAAGCACGTCTGTTGAAAGCGGGCAGAGTAAAGGATCACGAGTTGACCTCTGGCAATGATCGGGTAACCAGGCTGGTGAAGTGTTCAAAGTCAATGGACCATGGAGGTAGGTCCCAACAAAGGAGGGCGTGCTGTTGTTAATGGGGCTGAAGCATCCCCTATGCGGTAGTATATGTTGCTTTGTTGAATATCACAACAGTCGACTGTAAAACTCATTGACCAAGGACTCTGGCCCGGTGGTTTGCCGTCGAAGAGGCTTGTACATCTCCGTCGTCGTCGTTAGGTTGAACTGGTCGCACGACGAAACCGCACAAGCCGGGGTGGATTCAGAGAGGGCGCTCCGGAGAAGAGGCCTAGAGAAATCAGGCGCACTCAAAACAGTGCCTCAAGACTGAGGCTCTTCCTTCTTGAGACCAGTGATCGTCTCCCTGTGTTCTTTTGAAAGCTTTGTCTTCACCACGAAGAGACTCGCAATAACACCGAGAGCACCAAGACACGTGAACATGATGAACATGTTTCTTATGCTCCAGGCGAATGCTTCCTTGACTGCAAGTTCTTGGGCGGGCGGAAGAGTCTTGCCCACCATGACGTTGGCGCCGGCGTTTTTACCAGACAGTTGCTCCACGACCGAAGGCGGCAAACCCATCTGCTGCAATGTCGACCGTCGAAGATCCATGCTTTGCTGAAACACAATCCCGCCTAGAATGACGCCTAACGAGAGGGCCAGGCTTCGAATGAAGGCCTGTGTCGATGTCGCAGTGCCGACACTGTCCTGGGGAACACCTTGTTGAATTGCGATGAGAGGAGGCTCAAACAGCAGCCCTGAACCAACGCCTTCGATTATTTCAAGGCCGATGATGGTGCCTGTCGAGGTGTGTGCATCCAATAAAATGAAGAGGCCAGTGCCCAGGGTCATTAAAATAGTTCCAACCCACATGGATGGTCTGTACTGGCCCGTACGATGTATGATCAAGCCATTGATGACACCAGTGCCTGCTGTGGCGACAATAAGTGGTACCAACAGAACACCTGATCGAAGCGGTGACGCTTCCTTGACGCTTTGGAAATACAGAGGTAAGTAATATTCGGCAGCAATGAAGACCTAGATCGAGTGTCAGTAGAGAGTTTTGAGTATATGCTAGTGCCAGAGACTTACCATTCCGTGAGAGAACGTCACTAGCATGGTCGCAATGTTCCTGGTGCCGAATAGGGACAGGGGAATGACCGGGTACTTGGCCAATTTCTTCTCGCTGTAGACAAAGACAAGGATCATCAATGCGCCGAACACAATGAGGCAAATGACTTTGGCCGAACTCCAGGGATAGACAGATCCACCCAAGTCAAGTCCTAAGAGCAGCATCACCGTTACACCAAGAATTGAGACACAGCCAAACCAGTCGATGGCTTTGACCCCATCCAGTACTGGCGTTCGAGGGTTGTGCACGTTGAGGAAGGGCACAAGAAGCACAAAGGCGGTACCAGCGATGGGCAAGTTGCAGTAGAAGCACCATCGCCAACTGACTTTCTGAGCAAAGGCACCGCCCAAGAGAGGACCGACCGCTCCGCTCAGAGCCCAGATCCCTTCACACAAACCGAGCCACAAGCTCCTTTCACGGACGCTGAAGAGATCGGAAATGCCGACATTGACCATGCAGATCAGACCACCCCCCGCCGCTCCTTGGATACTGCGGCCGGCAATAAGCATCTGAATGTTGACGGCTACCGCACATACCACCGAACTGGCGAAGAATACCACCACGGCGATGAGGAAAATTGGCTTGCGGCCCCAAATATCGGAAAATTTGACCCAGATCGGAGCGGCTGCAGCATTGGCTATGAGATATGCACCGCCGATCCAGATGTACCCAGCTGCCGAGTGAAGGTCCGCTGTGATTTTGGGAACTGCAGTGGCGACAATGGTGGCGTCGAGGGCGGCCACGAACAGTGAGAGATAAAGGGCGATCAGAATCATAGTGATGCGAAACTTGCTGCGAGGCTGCACCTGCTGAGCCGCTTCGGGCATTTCAGAGAGAGGTTCGATAGGCACATGATCGGTAGATAGATTCTGTATTCGCTGGGCTGGACCGATGAAGTCAACCTCTTTAGCCCCCTTTGCCTCCATTGGGGGAAGCCAATCCCAGGCTAGGTTGTGTTTTTGCTTGATTGCCAGCTATCTCCCTCGAAAGAAGGAGCAATTATTGTCGTGATGGAAGATATTGTTAGAGCTATAAAGGGGACTAGAGGGAGAAAGAGAGGGAAAGGCAGGGGATTATATGGGTTTGAAAGACCCTAAAAGGACAAGAAGGCCATAGTAGGGAGGGGGGTCTCAAATGCTATAAGTAATACCCTGGGTAAACCTACTAGGATAGGTCCAGGTAAGTCGGTCAAAGGGCGGTGGACGTCAAGATCTTCGGCAGCCTGGGATGGAGCGGCTCCTATGCGTCGAGCCGAATCCGCAAGTACGAATTGATATCTCGTAATCCAAATACCCTTTTGTGTGCTTGTAGACAAATGAAAATCCATCATGCATCGACAAGAGTGGAGCCGGAGCTTTGCCGTGGCTTCAAGACGCAATTTTGGTGACCCGGGGTGGAGAATGAATTGCTTGTATGTACTGGGTGAAACGAATCGCCATATCCATCAACACCGGATCAGGCGTCAGAGAGCCCAGCTTCATCGTTCCATCTAGGAGCTCCGTCGTGTGAGAATAGGTAGATTGATTCTACAAATTCTGCGTAGCATGGAAAGAGATTCCTGACGGCTCCGGGGGGAAATGCAACTAACGACTCGACAGGATGGAAAGTATAGAGAAGAGGTAAGGGGAAATGGTGACAGGACTTCGATGGCTCAAAGAATGACGATCTCTTTCATCTTGTGCAAGTCTTGGTGATAGGACAGAGGATTCTGACTCTGATCGAACCTCATCGTTTGATTCCCGCCGCCTTGAATCTGCTGACCTTCCGCCCGTTCGCGTCTTCCAGAGGAGTGATCTCACCGTCTTCACTGTTGCCGAGAAACCCACCATCTTGGGAGGCTATGCGTTTCATCCTGTGTTGCTGGTATTCCCTCGCGATCTCCCGTTGGTGGTCCTCTTCGGAAAAGTCATCTGGGCTGGGAGCCTTCGGTGCTTTGGAAAATGACCGCTCCACCACCTGCGCAGTGACGACCGAGGATCGAGACTGAGGGGACGCACCTGTATCCTCAACTCTTTCGCTTGAAAATGGCATTGGAGAAGCGAATTTGGGCGTCTGCGGTAAAGATTCCCGCGCAGCTTTGAATCTTGACTGTTTGACGGTCTTTGTGGCTGGAGCTGCCGGGATAGTAGGGGCTTCCTCATCTTGGTCACTCACTCGCTCGATGATTGAATCTTTGATGGGTCGCAACTTCGATGTTTGAGTATCTCTGAGCGGCGGTCTGTTTGATGGAGGCATTTTCCCAGACGGAGGCTGTTCGTGAGCAATATCCAAGTCTGTGGAGAATGCCACTTTCTTTTTGCTGGGCTTCTTCTCCTTGATTGATTTGTCGGCTTCCGCAGACTTGCTCAGACTCGACTTCAAATTACTCTTCTTCGAGTTATCATGCCTGGCGATAGCTGCCTTCCGAGCTGCTTCGGCTGCTGGTGGCCGTTCCACATGTTTGACTTGCTCCATTGTGGCTTCAACTTCTGGTTGAGGCCCAATATTCTTCAGCCCTAGCTTCTCCTGCAATTCTTCCATTTTCTTTTGATAGCCGCGTGGAAGAGATAGAGGCCGTCTGCTCTTGCCAGATTCATCTTCCGACTCGTCCTCTTCGAGGTCCTCCAGATCCATGTCAGAGTCAAAGTCCAGGTCGTCTTCATTTTCGTCATACGAGATATCGGATGCCTCTTCTTCCAGCTCAAGCTCAGCTACAATGGCCCCGACTTCGTCTAAGCCGCGTGAATATTCGAGCATTTCTCGGCGCAATTCGGCTTCTGCTTCCGTGTCATTTGGATTCGTTGGGAAGGCATCTGTTGGAGACTGCGCTTGTTGAACTATACCGGCTAGTGGAGTGTTATCCGGAGAACTACTTTCCTCACCCCCATCCTCATCCACTTCTATCTGTGACGCGGGGGCGTTTCCGTCCGGGTGGTTTGCTGGGGATTCGGCTTTCGTGATTGTGCCGTTTGTCTCCTCCAGATCATGCACACCAGCCCTCTTCAGTACGTCTATTAGATTGGGAGCGTTAGCACCTGGGGTCTCCACTTTGCTGGATATAACCTGTCCCATGTCGTCGAGCTCCTCGGTAATTTCGGCCAGAGGTAGGCCAGCTTCATCTCGATGATCGGGCTCCTCTGCAAGCAGTAAGGCATTCCTCCTCTTTTCTGCGTCGGAGAGTTGCTTCCTTATTGTCTCAATATTTCGGGTGACATAATCTGCACGCTTTGATAGCAAGTCCACAAGTTGAGAAGGTCGGCGAGGCCGGGAGCTTTTATCCCTCAGAAGTTCCTGCAACTCAGTTTCGTCGATAATTTCTGGCTTGAAGTCTTTTGCTGCTTGAAGGCAGACATCGGGGGAGGCATCTTCGGGGATGCCCAGGAATTCTTCTTTAAGCCCCTCGTAGTCGATCTCAAGTGTTTGCCAGTGTCGGAGAGATTTGCGGAGCTTTGCAATGTTGTTCTCTAATTCGACCCGCTGTAGTTCAACTCGAGCAAGTGCGGAAGCGTCCATGGTTTACAAAAAGGCAGAGCACACAGGCTAAGCAGGAGTTCTGAGAAGAGAAAGGAGAGAGGAGGTGATGATCCGTGTTTTGGTGATGAAAATCTTCCACGAAGCCTTGCCGCCTGACTTTTTGGTAACGACACTGTAGCGAAACGATTTGTCATTACAAGTTTCGCCTCCAGCCTTGCACGTGCCTCTGCCTTGGACATTACACATTTCACTTCTCCAACCTTGCTCTCTCTTCGATCTTATATGACTTCCTCGCGAACCCGTAGCTGATTATTTTTCGAGATGCTACGGCTCATAGTGGCGACACACACCAGGTCCGATCAAATTCGAAGCGTCGTCTGATCAAGGACTTATCAGAGGCAACCCCTTCTGATGAAGCAAGAAGCGCCATGGATGATGATGAGTTGACCCGTACAGACCCTACTTACACAAGATAGCGGAGACATACTGACATGAATCATCAGCCCCAAACAAATGCCCCGTCTGTGGCAGCGATCCTCGGACACACCCAGGACTTCGCTTCAAGATCAACACCAAATGCTACCACCGGATCTGCGAAGGCTGTGTGGACCGAAACTTCTCCAGTGGGAAAGCCGAATGTCCCATCGGAGGATGTCATGTCAGTCTCTGGAAACGAGAATGGCGGACCCAAACTTTTGAAGATCTCAAGATCGAACGCGAGGTGGAAATTCGGAAACGGGTGAATAAAATGTATGTTGTCCTTGGCCCCTTTCGCACATTTGGCCTGACATAGATAGCCTCGATCGGCAGGAGGAAGAATTCGAGTCGAAACGCTATTACGATGACTTCTTGGAGCTTCGAGAAGAAATGATCATGAATCTGGTCCTGCGAACGGATGTGGCGGCTACAAACCGCAAGTTGAAGGAGTATGCCATTGCCAATGGTCTCAAAGTGGATACAAGCGAAACTGCCGACCCCAGCACTAAAGCCTTGAAGAAGAAGGACGTTGACCCAACCGTTGCAGATCCCAGCGGTCTAATCAAGGGTCTGAAGAAGAAGATCATTCCGGTGGCTGTGGCACCATACGATCCCTTTATGGGGATGTCGCGCAACAGAGATTACTACGAGGTCAAGGAGAGCTACGTTGCTCGGGCAAGGGGGAAGCCAGCAGAAGCCATGGTTGCCGCAGGTTACGACTTTGGACAATACATGGACGAATGTCTGCTGCGGGCATTTGCGGGTCTGGGAGTTTTCATTCAGGATGAGATGGCGGCAAAGGACAATGCAGCCGTCCCTGCACCGGGCACCGGTGAGGTCAAGGTCGCAGACGACGTCTTCTAGCCGTCGTTGGGAGGTTGATGGCATGAGACGGTGATTTAAGGGCTGAAGCATTCTCAGGAAGAGATCGTGGTGATCATCTGCAACATATTGGGGAGTTTTGAACATTTCACTCAGATGAACATGGATATTCCCCCCAATGCGATACTCTGTATATTATAAGCTAGAAACTAAGAATTTCCACGGAGTCACTTCAACCTTACTTGTTCACACCAAACTCATGTATTCTATCCAGGACTTTGCCAAGACGCTAGCCCCAAATGATCGATTTCGCGAAAACTGCTGCGGTCAGTGGGAAAGTTGCCCTCCGACCACCAGATGAAATCTTGGCGTTGGTGGTTCTCTCGCAGAAGCCAAACCATCTGGTACTGAGCAATCGCAATATCTGAGGTCCTGGTTGACTTGGGGACAATCTGTGTCTGCGATTCTAGTTCTTCTTGCTCATTCCCCTTCTTTGCTACCATTCGGTAACGCCCGTAAAGTTGCTTCGAGTCAACCTCCGCCACCAATGCCCGCACCCACAAACACCCTTCTGATCGAAGGGACGTTCACTGAACTTGCAGAAGAACTCGCCCAGTACATCGACACACTCGCAAAGTCGGAAGAAGGCGCCGGGGTTCAGGCCGAAATCGGACAACTGCTCAGCACTATCAGAGAGTCCGAGCAGTCACAAGAGCCTATTGACGAGGCCGCAGTCCAAAGCCAGAAAAATGAAGTGTTGAAAAAGATCGTGACCAAGGCTTCAGTCCTCAACAGCGCTCCTGAGAGAGGTAAGAGTACCCGTTGTGACTGTCTACTTGGAGGTGGAATGCTGACATCTATTTCGCAGAATTCTCCGCAGCATACAACCTCTTGATCAGCCTCTCTTCTCAATCTTCCATTTCTGACGGACTCTTCTCCAGAATATGCACGTATTTGTCTGAGCAGCCCGTTACCTCCTCTCCCACCTACGGCGGCAGCCTTGCGCTGCAGACCCTTACAACCATATTCAACGTCCTGCCTCCGACAAGTGAATCTCGCTACCATGTCTTCCTCGCCATCCTCAAAGTCATGCGCCAAACGTCTTCCTCTCAGGCTTTCGAGGCGCTCATCCCTCAACTCGAGACGAACATCCCCAACTGGCTGTCTGCATGGGAGCTCGATGACGAAGATGCCCGCAATCTATACGTAGGGGTGGCTGATGTGGCTTCTGCGACCGGAAATGAAGACCTCCATTACACATACCTTCTATCTGCACTACAGACAATCCCTCCTGAATCGGCGTCCGAGGCGGAGAGCGCAGAACTCGCACGACGCGCTCTGCGGGTGGCATTGACAAATCCCGCAATAACGGATTTTACACCCTTGACTACCAGCGACGCGGTCGTCGCGTTGCGGCGTTCGGATAGCAATCTCTTCGACCTCCTGGAGATCTTCTCCTCAGACGATTATTCATCATACACCGACTTCCTCGAAACGAACAACCTAGCAGACTTGGGCATACCAGATTCCGCAGCTGAGACGCTGAGCCACAAGATCCGCCTTCTAACACTGGCTACTATTGCCGCATCATCAACGACTCGCTCGGTTCCCTATAGCACCATTGCATCTGCATTGCAGATCCCCTCCGAAGACGTGGAGATGTGGGTCATCGACACCATCCGAGCTGGTCTCGTCGAAGGCAAGCTCTCCCAACTGAAGCAGGAGTTTTTGGTTCAGCGAGCCACGTACCGCGTATTCGGGGAGAAGCAATGGGCCGAAATCCAAGGACGCCTCATGGTGTGGCGACGGAGCCTGGAGAGCGTGTTGACCGTCGTCAGGGCCGAGAGGGAAAAGTTTCTGAGGGAAGGGCCGACGTCGAACGGAGATGCGGGCGTCAACGGTTACGGAGGTGACGGGGACGGTCAGAGAAATGGAGGAGAACGCCAGCAGCAGAGAAGACAGGGTGGCGATAGAGGTGGCCGTGGACCGCGTCGCGACAGGGGAGACCAGCAGCAGCAACAGCAGGGACCTCGAGAGATTGAGGTAGGTGGTGGAGATTAGGAGTCTGCTCACCACCCGGGGCGATCGTCCGGGAGAGTCGATGCCTTCCTGGACGCTCTGCTGCAACGCCTCGAGGATCAGAGAGCAGCCGCGTGAGGCTTAGAAGAATCGACCAAATCTGCACACGAACGAACGGAACGGAACAGATCATGCACGAACGAAATCCCTTACAACCTCAGGGGGCCTTGGAGGGGTCGCAGGGGGAGGGATTTCCAAAGAGAAAACTTGAATGTACTTGATATGCGCAACGCATAAAATAGCTTCGAAATTAGAACATTGCTCCTGTCTGTCTTCTCGAGCATTTCTTTCAAATCTGCTCTCAGTCATTGCTTGTGCTTGTCCCAGTTATACCCTTCGTGCTACAGGCTCAGTGTCGAGTCCCCGACTTGATTGGCGTCCGATCCCCTCCTGGACTCAAGACTGCACTTAGCTTTAACCACACAGTCCTTCATATTCCTTTTCCTCTGGGCGTAGTCTATCACATCGCATCGGACAGAGAGTACATAAAGCTGGGTACCATGAACTCCCAGTGCCGACATCCGGTGCCGACGTTCATCCCTGATCGAGCCCACAATCAAATATCAAGTACCAAATAGATAGGAGATGAACCTCTTTATACAAAATGTGCGGTAATATGGAGAGCTCGATCATTTTTTCCTATGTCTGCATGCTCTGCGGCGCCTGTCGTGGGCTGCTCTGTTGCGCAGGCCCGTTGCCATTAACATTACTCTGGCTGGAGCTGCGCTGGTCTCTCGGGGTTGCGCTGCGACTCATTTGCCCTTGGTTTCCGTGTTGGCTTACTGGCCGAGCCATGTTCATTACAGGCGAGTTTGCCATCCCATTGGGCATGGCGGCCATTTGCTGCATCTGCATCGCTTGCAAGTTTCGCGCCGCGTGTTGTTGAGCTTGTTGCATTCTAATTCGCTGGTTATATTGTTGCAATTGCTCATTGGTCATCATATTTGGATGTCCAAGTTGTGCGGCAGCAGCGGCAGCGGCAGCAGCAGAGGCATTATTCCCAGCATTGACAGCACCAAGAGCCGCATTCAACGCCGCCTGGTTGTGAGGCTGAGGGCGTTTGTGATTCTGCCCCGCGGCAGCAGCCGTTGCTTGGTGTTGATAGGTTTGGAGCTGCTGCGATGCAAGCCGTTGTACCTCCTCGTCTGACAAGTTGGGATGGTGTTCTCGAATTTTGTTAGCGATCTGCGTCAGTACAGGAACATGTCCACTGGATAAAGCCTGGCCGGAATTAGCGGTGTTGGGACGAGGCGAGCTTCCGTTCATGTGGCCAGAAGGGGATACATTCCCGTTTGCGGTAGCAGCGGCCATAGCAGCACGATAAGCAGCATTACTCATGCCTTGGCCATTTGCGAGAGCGGCATGAGGATTGTTCGGCGAAGAATGAGAACCACTCTGAGCTTGGGCCTGTCGTAGAAGCTGTTCTTGTTGCGCTCTGGTGGCTTCCTGGAGCATTCGCATCTGCTGTGGTGAAGTTACTCCACCACGGGCGGCGAGTTGCGCTTGCATCTGTGCTTGCATTTGTGGGGTTATTTTCGGTGCCATCATACCAGGTGGTAGCTGCATATTCCCTTGCATTGCGGCCATCATGGCTGGATGACGGGGATGGCCATTGGGCATTTGCATGTTGCCGTTTGGCATTCCAGGTACGCCGGTTGCGGATGGAGCACGCATCCCCGGTCCAGCAGCAGGTATACTGTTTGGCAAGCCATTGGGTTGACCATTCTGGCCACGTTGTTGCTGTGCCGTGGCACGTTGGTGTGCAATGAGTTGCTGCCGATATATCTCTTGCCGTTCCGCAAGTTTCTGCTCGCGCTCCTGCTTGAGCTGCGAGAACTCCGCCGGGGTCTTATAAGAGGGTTTGGGCACATTGGCATCGTTGACTTTGCGCATGGCAGCAAGGTCGGCTTGATGTTGTTGTTTCTGAAGAGCTGTCTCTCGCTTTTTGGCCAGTTTCCGCATAGCATCCAGCATAGCAAGATGTCGTTGGGTCCTCTTCCGTTCGACTCTGACAGGCTGTGTCGTCCTCTTTCGTGCCGAGATCTGAACGTTGGCGCCCGCTCTTCTTTGGGCTTCCTCAAGCTGAGCAGTCACATTTCTCCCCGCTGCCTCAATTCTTCCCGAGTACGTCTTGAAGTAGGCCGTCTTAGACATATCCGCAGGTAGACCTTCCAAACCAATCCATCTCTCAAAGCATTCCCATGGTGTCCGTCTATCAGCGCCCGACGTATACAAACTTGGGGGAGTAAGACAGCTGGAAATGAGGGACCAATTGTAGGAATAATCCTTAACGAGCCTCTTGAGTTCATCGTCTTCCGCAGGTGTCCATTGCGATGACGACCGCGTCTCGAAGAAGGCTTGGGTAGGCATGGGATGTTCTGACGGCGGGCGGAAAGAATGTCCAGGGTGGATCCTGTCTCGGATTGCTTTGTTCTCAGGCATGAACAACGCAACGTTGGTCTCCTCCGGTGGAAGCGGCTCTGTCTTCTTCTTCGGTGAAGGGTCAGGCTCGTAATCGTACCGGCTGCGTTTCATTGGAGGCCTATACTCCTTGACTGAGAGCTTCTCGGTGGCCCACCTCGAAACAGGAACAATATCTGTTTTCCATTTCGCGTCGAGCCGTTCTCCTAAGTTAGATATAGAATGATCCAGGTTGACAATGGATGGCTCGTAGAGGGGTAGCTCGTTCAGAAGCTTGTCAAGAGCGGGAGTTTTGTCAACGGCAAAACTGAAGTCAGAAGCACCCAAAGAGAATATCGCGGCCGGAGCACTGGACATTTGCACCTCTCGCGGGTCTGCAATATCATCGCTCACGGAATCGTCCTCGTTGGAGGGCACCAGCTCGGGCGTGGGGTGCGAAGAAAGGATCGGTCCAGAACCGTCTTCCATAGCCACGTCCTCAGACTCAGTACTTCCGGGCAGATGCTTTGGTGGTCGAACGCGCACTTGTAGACGTTTTCTGTCTTCAGGGGAGCTCGTGACCCATTCTGCACAGCATTCTGCGAGCCCTCTGGCAGCTGCGAGCTTCCACTTTCGCTCTTCCCTGAAGTCGGTGCGCATCCACTTCATATGATCAAGCAGAAAATCCCAATGAGAGGTTGGTCTAGCTGCTTCATCAGCACGCTTATACTGCCTGAGAGGCCAGCGTTGCTTCTCTTGGAGTTGGTAGAGTCGTTTCAATATCCGACATTCCGCAGATAACTCGTACTCAATTAAATGATCCGAAGTTGACAGTGTCTTGTGGGCATTTTGGATGAGGTAGGACATCGTGGTCTGTCGAGACATCGAGTGTGCCTTGTTCTCGAACAAAGTATAGAGGTAATCCCTCTCGCCAGGCCCTGTTCTTCGCTGGGCTTCACCATCGCCGATGCGCGTCAACTCAAGATTCTCCTCATCGAACGCAGGTTTTTGAGGCTTTGCAAAAACCACTGTTGATAGCCGACTGCGTTCCTTGTCACGACGGTCGCGTTCGTTTAGTCGACCCTGAGAAGTTGTGCCACCATGTGCATCGCGGTGGATCACCGACGATGGGGATTCTGCCGGGGGGGTTGAGGTCTTCGGCATTTCACCAAGAATTTCCGATACAGATTTCTTCTGCAACACACCAGATGAGATCCTCGTTGCCCGTTTCGCAGGCTCCTGAGATGACGGCGTCGCGGGCACATTCTTCTTAGGAGTTGTACCCGTTATTGGGGCTGGACTTTCGACAAATCCACTCCCAGGCCGTGCTTTGGAATATGCGTCGTTCTCTGCTTGAGTGTCTATCCGCATCATGGGTCGCTGGGTCTGTGATGCAGCTAATACCTCTGCAGGAAGCTTACTATGAACATCAGAAGTTGAATTCATGGATCCCGCGTTGACCATTCCGGTCGTTTCGACATCAGCAGAGGGAGCATGACTTCCACTTGTGCCGTGCGGGTTCTTAGCTTCCGGCGAGGGAGGTGACCGTTCCAAGCCAGCATGCTCAGCATCCGAAGGCTTTCCCTCGTGAGCAATCTCGGATGTAACAAGTGGTACATCAATACCAGGACTCGTTCCCGGCGATCCAGCTGTCGGCGCAGGGGTGTTAGACGAGTCTGGCCCATTGGTGGAAGCTGGCGAGGATTGTGGTTCGGCAGCTGCTGGGATCGGAACGAGAAGAGGACTTCGACTGAGTTGACGGTCGACGGCAATGGATGAGCGGGGTTCTGTATCTTCCGATAGTCCAGTAACAACTGTCAGCGTGCTCGGAGGCTCAGACTCGGCGTTAGATGTTTGTCCAAGAGGAGGCCCCTTGACAGACTGAGGTACTGGGGACTTCAATTCACCGTCGGGGATGGGAAGATTGGGGAGCGTGCTGGCCTCGTCTTTCTGCGCGTTAACTGCTACTGCAGTGGACCCCTGGAGATCTGTCCCACCCCTTTCGTCGACTGTAACCTCGATGCCTTCATTGCCTTTGTTTTTGTCATGCGACTTCTGCCCAGTCGCGGGCTGTTCTGGTGGAATCGGTTTAGGAGCGGCTTTGGACCCTGGAGGTGACGGCGGAGTGGTGTTTGATGCATCTAATGATTGCTGTGCCCCAAGAGAGGGCGACGGAGGTACTGCACGCGGTTGCGCAGGCTCATGTTTTCGAGGTGGAAGAGTTATATGGATTCTAGGTGGGATTGTTGTTTCGTCGAAGCGACGCCCTCTGTGGAAGAGTGAGCACAACTAAGCCAACCGAGCCTCATAATTCATGAAAACTGCAACAGTGGTAGAAAGAAGCGAGCGACGGGAGATGCGTACTTTTCTAGGTCATTTGCATCATGAAAGGCCTGGAGTTTCTGCTTGTAGGTTGGGTCTTCGACGGAGACAACGATAGAGAAGAGTTCGCTTAATTTGCGCTTTCTTGACAGCACCAGGCTCCTATAATTCATGATATTCAGTCAGTAGACTGCGGGAGAGATTATGAGCGTCTTTGAGGGTTGTGAGGAATATTGCTCACTGTGCTTGAGACTTCTTCGAGCGCAAGTGCTCGACGGGCATTTCATCGGCATCGGCGAGGTCGACGAGAAGGACGAGAAACCATCCGAATCAATTGCTGAAAATTCGACAGGATGCGAAATCAAGTGTACAGAGATGAATAAAGAGCCCAGAATGAATTGTTTGGGCGCGTTGTGATGATTTGAGCCTCTTGAAGTTGGTAGACGTGTAGAGGAGGTGGCCTCTGGATTTTGGTGTTCTGTGCAGAGTTGGAGGCACAGGGCGTAGCAGTTACGAGAATCAGGGTAATTTGTTAGGCTTGCTCGGGCGGGGGGAGTGCACGGAGGGAGGGACAGCAGCCTATTCCACCTCCTGGGATTCTTCTTCGGGCAGGCAAGGGCAGGAGGGGGGAGACTCCCAACGCCATCAATCACCATCACCACCACACTGACAATCTGCTCCAGAGATTTTGGGGGCGCAGCCACTCCTAACACGACGCTAGTAAATTTTCCCTTTCAACTTCTTATGGTCAGTCTTTATTGCACCACAACTTTCGCAGACTCAAGCCATTCTAGCAATCTACTGTAGATCTCGTTACCTTCCATGCAGAGATCTTTATTAGAACGACCATACTCTGTTCCTGGAATCCGAATCTCGTTCCACGATCTTGTGCAGTGCTGGTCAAGCCACTCCCATCTTTCAAGTCCCCTACATCGTACTTCTCCAAATTTACAAATTTGACGAATTATTCCACTAAAAGTTCCTCCTATGGGCAAAAGAAAAAGAGAAAACGGCTCTAAGGCCACCAAGACTCCCTCCGAAAGCGTCAAACCTACGAGTGAAGAGAACACTGCTGCGAAGATCACCAAAACCAACGGCCATGTGGACGTGAAGACCACTTTACCAGTCATTCAAATCGTTGTGGGCTCATATGAACGGGCTCTACATGGCATTACTGCAACCATATCGAACCCTTCGTCACCAGCATCTCCGCTGTCGGTACAATTTGCCGATACCTTCTTGTTCAATGCACATGCGTCTGCCATCAAATGTCTAGCACTATCACCTTTGCCGGAGCCCGGTACTTCTGAAACACATGGCGTGTATCTTGCCACAGGCGGCTCAGATGAGAAGGTCAATGTCTTCAGCCTTTCCGCCTCACCAGTCAGCGACAATGAGAGACTGCCACCCATGCCCTCTCTGGGTAAGAACATCATCTCTGAAAATCCCAGAAATAGAGAGCTCGGCACTCTCCTTCATCACTCCTCTCATATCACGGCCCTGCATTTCCCCACGCGCTCAAAACTACTCTCCGGGTCAGAAGACAACACCATAGCAGTTACCCGTTTGAAAGACTTAACTGTGGTATCGACAATAAAAGCACCACGACCCAAAGCGCAAGGTCAGCCCAGTGGAGACACAGCACCACCAGGTGCCACGCCCGCGGGAATTAATGACTTCTCTGTGCACCCTAGCTTGAAGCTCATGTTGAGCGTCGGTCGAGGCGAGAGATGTATGAGGTTATGGAACTTGGTGACGGGAAAGAAGGCCGGTGTTCTCAATTTTGGTCGCGACATCTTACAAAGTGTGCGAGAGGGTAAGTACAGCAGCGGCGAGGGCAGACGGATACGGTGGAATCCTAATGGTGCCGAGTTTGCCGTCGCCTTCGAACGCGGAGCGGTCGTGTTTGGGGCAGACTCGAAACCTAAATGCAGGGTTCTGCCAGAGCCGCTCACCAAGCTACATCAGATTCACTATCAAAGCATCCCACCGAACTCGGACGAAGAGGACGCCACTACCCTTCTCGTTCTTTCGACCGAAGATGGCCGGATACTCTTCTATGATACCGACGCAATCTCCCCTCATTCATCGAATGAAACAAATAGCAGTGACCAGACTGCCTCAGTATCCCTTCCGGAGGCCACTCTTGTGGCGACCATTGGCGGTAGATCCGCAGGATTCACGACGCGGATCAAGGACTTTGAGCTCCTATTCCTGCACACTGAAGCCAACGGCCAAAAAGCCACGGCCATCGTTGCAGCGAGCAGCGACGGTACAGTCCGCATTATGCTCTTGCCGCTATCTGATGTATTAGCCGCCTTGAAGAGTAAGAAGCCGGTCCACGCCGGAACGATAATCGGAGCGTACGAAACCGGCAACAGAATCACCTGCTTGAAGGCCTTTGTCATGCTGCCTCCTAAGGACGATGAGGATGGATTTGGAGAAGAGGCTGACGAATTCGGGGGATTCGATGAGCAAGGAGAGAGCGAGAGTAATAGTAGCAGCAGTGATGAAGATTGATAATTGAGGTGATCAGAGGCATGTAGCTCAGCCGCTGTAAGGTTATATCGTGCACCAAGCCAGGACATTGTTGCTGATACCATACGAATGACCTACTTTCACCAGCCCAGCCCAGCTTGCTCTGTAGGAATCAATAGCACGCCACAAGTGCAAGCTGAAAAGTCTGGAGCTTCTCATTTCGAAGGCTGTATGCCCATCTTTCCTAGCCCCTTGACCACATTCTCGTAGACATCCTTGACCAACCCAACTGACGAGACTTTAACGACTCTGCCCTCCTTCTCAAACATGTCCACCACCGGCATGCTCGTTTCAACAAATGTCCGGAATCTCTTGATTATGCTTTCCTCGTTGTCATCTGCCCGTCCACTCGTCTTTCCTCTGTTCAATAAACGTTCTCTCATGACCTCTTCGGGGCAGTCGAGAAACAGTGTGCACTTTGAGGGACAGACTGACTCTTCGAAAAAGATGGCTTGGTCCATTTTTCTAGGAAATCCATCAATCAAGAATTTCCCGGTCCCGTCGCTCCCTAGTTTTGATCGCATGGCATTTTCCAGTAGCTTGACTGTGATCTCCATTGGCACAATTAAGCCCTCTTTGATATAATCTTTGATCAGTTGGCCGTATTCGCTACCCTCGGTGTTCTGCTCTTCTCTCAATAAGTCGCCTGCGGAGAGATGTACAAAACCGAAATCTCGAACCAGGTTTGCGGATTGTGTACCCTTCCCGGAACCAGGACCTCCCAGTACATATACAACGGTAACCTTTTGTGGATCGAAAGCTGGGGAGATGTTCGTTGAGGCGAGTGGAGCTTCTGGCTGGGCAAGAGGAGATGTCCCCGACGTGGGATCTATTGCAGGCGTCGCCATTGGAAAGCAGCTCTTCTGTCACTACCGTTCGCTGTGTGCTTTCCGTCGAAACTCGCTGGTAACGTTCGTCTGAGACTCTGTGCGCTTCTTGACCAACAGAACGTAGGAACCACTGCTGAGAAGGAATAAAATGAGGAAAGGGAAAAATCGCAGTCTGTCACCCTGGCCCCCTGGCCGGTGTGTGCTCGCCACACTTTGCTTTGACACGGGTCTGGTAGTAGAAGTCGGTGGTGGAGGAGGTGATGATGGTGCGGAATAGTGGCGTACAGAGGCTCCTGTGTATCGAAAACCAAGCGGAGACAATGGATGTCTGCTCAGAGAAGTGTTCAGTCTACGCGCGATCATTCCTTGGAACGAGCCGGGGGGGACAAAATGAGATCTGATCTGAGACTGACGCTGCAACAGACGAGAGGCCAGAGCTCTGGGAAATAATTGATAGTAAATAGTAAGTCCAGGTAATGACGAAAGCAGTTCCATGGGCGTGCATGGGCATGCGCCATGTGTCTTAGCACCCTAACAAGCCACCAAGCTTCACAATTAGGCATTTCCACGTGACAAAGACTGTCCCCAAGGTTGCATGCTGGGCCGCTGACAGGCACCCTACCGTTTGGCGAATCAATAACAGGCCCAAGCCACCAGAACGGACCTTCCTGTTTCTGGCTTGTAACTCCAGAAGATCCGCTCACTTTCTCAAAAGGTGTCTCTACTTTCCAGGAGCTCATCAACAATTGAATCGATTGTCCTTCAGTTCCCTTCTTCCACACCCCCACGTCACATTTATCGTGGTCTTGTTCCTGCTACCGTCCCTCTCCTATTCTTTCTACACTCCTTTGAGTTCGTGGATTTTGCAGTCACTTTGTCGGCCGTCCAGCGAGCGATCAATTACTTTTTCTCCAAGTGCATGAGGCCGCAAGGAGGCCGGTCGCAATCATGGCGCTTCCCATTCGGTTCACTGAACTGGTTCAGGTCTGTTGATGGCACTCGCGGCTGTTTTAATTCCTGGCTGACTTTTCACAGTTGACGAATCTTGATATCGCGGTAAGGGCACGCTCCCTGAATCGCAGGCGCAGTTCGACGTGAATGCCGGCATACGCGCGACGTGATCGATTCTCTCCTTTACTTCTGGAATTTCTACTAACACGTTTCCTCCCTCTCAGCCAGCCTCTATTTCCTTCAACACCTGTGTGAGTACACGTCCGGCACTTCCAACCGAACCCGGCCACTGACACCTCTTCCCAGACACTAGAATCCGATCACTACGTCTGCGTACGGCAGAAACTTAATGAGCAGGACAAACCTCAAGTCATAATTGTAAACCTCAAGAACAACAATGAAGTCATCAAACGCGCTATCAGCGCTGACAGCGCCATCATGCACTTCAGTCGCGAGATCCTGGCCCTCAAGGCGCAGGGGAGAACAATTCAAGTCTTCGACCTCGCAGCCAAATCCAAGCTGAAATCTACAATCATGAATGAGGATGTTGTCTTCTGGAAGTGGTACAACGAACGCAGTCTGGGATTGGTTACCGACACCTCCGTCTACCACTGGGACGTGTTCGACCCTACCCAGTCCGCCCCAGTGAAGATGTTTGAGCGAAATGCCAACCTAAATGGATGCCAAATCATCAATTATCGCGTCAATGATGATGAACAATGGATGGTGATAGTTGGTATTTCTCAAAAGGAGGGACGAGTCGCTGGTACGATGCAGCTGTACTCGCGTAATCGTGGAATATCACAACCTATCGAGGGTCATGCTGCTGCCTTCGGCACGTTCCATGCAGAGGGCAATCCTGCTCCTTACAAACTTTTCACGTTTGCGGTTCGAAATGCCGCCGGTCAAGGAAAGCTTCATGTTGTGGAGATTGATCATAACGAGAACAATGCACGGTGGGTCAAGAAGGCAGTCGATGTCTACTTCCCCGACGAGGCTGTCAATGACTTCCCTGTTGCCATGCAAATCTCCAAAAAGTACAGCATAATCTACATGATCACCAAGTACGGCTTCATTCACCTATATGATCTCGAAACAGCCACCTGCATCTTCATGAATCGTATTTCTAGCGAGACAATCTTCATCACGACGCCCGACTCTGAGTCCGCCGGTATTGTCGGAATCAACCGAAAAGGCCAGGTCCTCTCAGTCAGTGTTGATGAGAACACGATCATCCCCTACCTGCTCCAAAACCCTGCCAATGCCACCCTGGCTGTGAAATTGGCTGCCAGAGCCGGCCTGCCAGGTGCCGACAACCTCTATCAACAGCAGTTTGAAACCCTCTTTGCTCAGGGTAACTACTCAGAGGCTGCCGAAGTCGCCGCGAACTCTCCACGAGGATTTTTGAGGACACCGGAGACGATCAACCGATTCAAGAGCGCACCTCAACAAGCTGGTCAACTTTCTGTCATTCTGCAGTATTTCGGCAAACTCCTCGACAAGGGCAAACTGAACAAATACGAGAGTGTAGAGCTGATAAAGCCGGTTCTTGCACAAAATCGTAAGAACCTCCTTGACAAGTGGATGAGTGAAGGCAAATTAGAGTCGTCTGAAGAGCTTGGTGATATTGTCCGCTTACACGATCTTGAACTTGCACTGAAGATCTACCGCGAGTCAAATGTTCCACCAAAAGTTGTCGCAGCGTTGGCGGAAACTGGCCGTTTTGAGGAAATTCTTCCCTATGCGCGCGAGGTTGGATATCAGCCAGACTTCACCAGCTTGCTGCAACACATTGTTCGCGCAAACCCCGAGAAAGGCGCTGAGTTCGCTACTCAGCTCGCCAATAACGAGGGTGGTCCATTGGTGGATATTGACAGAGTTGTCGATATTTTCATGTCTCAGAATATGGTCCAGCAAGCAACTGCATTCCTGCTCGATGCACTCAAGGAAAACCGTCCCGAACAAGGCCACTTGCAGACTCGACTCTTGGAAATGAATCTCCTGAACGCACCACAAGTTGCAGATGCCATTCTTGGGAACGAGATGTTTTCCTACTACGATAAACCCAGAATTGCACGACTTTGCGAACAGGCTGGTCTTTTGCAACGTGCCCTTGAAAATACAGAAGATCCGGCTTCTATCAAGCGAATCATTGTTCAGACCGACAAGCTCAACCCTGAATGGCTTCAACAGTACTTTGGCCGCATGTCTGTCGAGCAGTCGCTGGATTCCATGGATGAGATGCTCAAGGTCAACATTCGGCAGAACTTGGCTGCTGTGATCCAGATCGCCACTAAGTTCTCTGACCTCCTGGGACCCAGTCGCTTGATTGCACTATTCGAAAAGCATCGCACCGCAGAAGGTCTCTACTATTACCTTGGCAGCATTGTCAATCTCAGCGATGATGGAGAAGTGGTTTTCAAGTACCTCGAGGCGGCTGTTACTATGGGACAATTCCAGGAAGTCGAGAGAATCTGTCGCGAGAACAATCACTATAACCCCGAACGTGTCAAGAACTTCCTCATCGAAGCTCGTCTGGCCGAGCAGCTTCCCTTGATCATTGTCTGTGATCGTTTCAACTTTGTCAAAGATCTGGTCAACTATCTCTACCGGAATCAGCAATACAAATCCATCGAAGTGTACGTTCAACGAGTCAATCCTGCACGAACACCAGCAGTTGTCGGAGCATTGCTTGCTCTAGATTGTGAAGAATCAGTCATCAAGAACCTGTTGGCATCAGTCGATCCTTCGGCTGTCCCTATCGACGAGTTGGTCAATGAAGTCGAGACTCAGAATCGTCTCAAGATTCTGCTCCCTTTCCTTGAATCCACACTGGCAGCAGGGATCCAGCAACCGGCGCTTTATAACGCGCTAGCGAAGATTTACATTGGTCAGTATATGTTCTGTTTTCTATCCTGCCCTTCCTACTGTTGGATTGCCGAACATCCCCCTCGAAGGGCACAGGCGCGCGGAAAAGCATCTACATGGCCAAAAGTGGCCAATATTCATGCCTTGGTGTTGTAGATCTCCTTGGTTCTTTCAGAATTAGCACACTTCGGTTTCATTGATATCCTTGCTAACTCATTGAAAATAGATAGCAACAATAATCCCGAGAAATTCCTGAAGGAGAATGACTTGTACGACACTCTGATAGTGGGTAAATACTGTGAGAAACGAGATCCCAACCTTGCATATATCGCGTATCGCAAGGGCCAGAATGATATTGAGCTCATCAACATCACCAACGAAAACTCCATGTTCCGAGCACAAGCACGTTATCTTCTGGAGCGTGCCGATCCTGAAGTCTGGGGTTTCGTGCTGGCCCAGAACAACACCCACCGGAGATCTCTCATCGACCAGGTTATCGCGACAGCAGTCCCAGAGAGCTCTGAACCCGACAAGGTATCTGTTGCTGTCAAAGCCTTCTTGGATGCCGACCTGCCAGCCGAACTCATTGAATTACTCGAGAAGATCATCCTTGAGCCGTCACCTTTCAGCGAGAACAGTAGTCTACAGAACTTACTGATGCTCACTGCTGCTAAAGCGGACAAGAGCCGCCTCATGGACTACATCCAGCGCCTGAATGAGTTCAACACGGAAGAAATTGCCAACATGTGTATCCAGCAAGGTCTCTATGAGGAAGCTTTGGAGATATACGTCAAGACCAATGACCACATCTCCGCGGCCAATGTTCTTGTCGATCACATCGTCAGCATTGATCGTGCCCAAGAATATGCTGAAAAGGTTGATTTGCCTGAGGTCTGGAGCAAGGTTGCAAAGGCCGAACTCGATGGATTGAGAGTCTCCGATGCCATCGAATCATACATCAAAGCTCAAGACCCTAGCAATTACAACGAAGTCATCGAGACAGCCACTCATGCCGGCAAAGATGAAGATCTCGTCAAATATCTGAAAATGGCGCGCAAGACCATGCGTGAGCCGGCCATCGATACTGCGCTGGCATTTTGCTATGCTCGACTCGACCAGCTACCGGAGCTTGAAGACTTTTTGCGCTCTGCCAATGTGGCTGATGTAGAGGCTTCTGGAGACAAGGCGTATGAAGAGGGCTACCACCAAGCCGCGAAGATCTTCTTTACCAGCGTTTCCAACTGGGCAAAACTCGCCACCACCCTTGTGCACTTGGGCGAATACCAAAATGCGGTTGATTGCGCCCGACGCGCGAACAGTGTGAAGGTATGGAAACAAGTGAACGAGGCATGCGTTGCCAAGAAGGAATTCCGTCTTGCACAGATCTGTGGTTTGAATCTCATTGTCCATGCGGAAGAACTGCAAGATCTTGTCAAACAATACGAGCGCGAAGGCTACTTTGAAGAGCTCATTTCCTTGTTGGAAGCCGGCCTTGGCCTTGAACGGGCACATATGGGTATGTTTACTGAGCTTGGTATCGCTCTGTCGAAGTATCATCCCGATCGGGTGATGGAACATCTCAAGCTCTTCTGGTCTCGCATCAATATCCCCAAGATGATTCGAGCCTGCGAAGAGGCGCATCTTTGGCCCGAGCTGATCTTCTTGTACTGCCACTATGACGAATGGGACAACGCTGCATTGGCCATGATGGAACGTGCTGCCGACGCCTGGGAGCACCACTCTTTCAAGGACATCATTGTCAAAGTGGCCAATCTGGAGATCTACTACCGCGCGCTGAATCATTACCTGCAGGAGCAGCCGCTGTTGTTGACCGACCTGCTCCAAGCTCTGACACCACGCATCGACGTCAACCGAGTGGTGCGTATGTTTGAGAAGTCGGATAACATCCCCATTATCAAACCCTTCTTGCTCAATGTACAAGGCCAAAACAAGCGCGTCGTCAACAATGCTATCCATGATCTTCTCATCGAGGAAGAGGACTACAAGACCTTGAAAGACTCGGTCGAGAATTATGACAACTATGACGCGGTGGAGCTTGCCCAACGCCTTGAGAAGCACGACTTGGTCTTCTTCCGACAGATTGCAGCGCAAATCTACCGCAAGAACAAGCGATGGGAGAAATCAATTGCACTGTCCAAGCAAGACAAACTATTCCGCGATGCGATCGAGACAGCAGCGATTTCTGGCAAGCCCGAGGTTGTCGAAGACCTTTTGAGATACGTGAGTATAAGCATTTTTGAGTGAGAGCGCAATTTACTGACATTGTCCTAGTTTGTCGATATTGGCAGCCGCGAGTGTTACGTGGGTATGCTATACGCGTGTTATGATCTGATCCCACTCCACACAGTGATGGAGATCTCATGGCGGCATGGACTCAACGATTTCACTATGCCATTTATGATTAGCTACATGAGCCAACAGGCGGCGACCATTGAGCAGTTGCGGAAAGACAATGAAGAACGCAAGGCCCGGGAAGCCAGCCAGCAGAAGACGGACGACAATACACCGATCATCGGCACTCGTCTCATGCTGACGCAAGGGCCCGCGACCGTTGCACCGCAACCTACTGGGTATGGCCACACTAATGGCATCACGCCGCAGCCAACCGGGTTCCCTCGGGCATTCTAGCGACGCAGCCTTGTGAGGTGAAGGTGCGGGAGAGGACCAAAATCCGGGAATAGCCGGGTCAGATGGGTGCGACGAAGAGGACAGGGACCGCGGATGAGTCGTGGTGGACACCCGAGGTCAGGGAGAAACCGGAACCCCACGAAACTGTGAGGAATTCCGGACAGGAAGGATTTCTTGAAGGAGAGAAAGACGAAAGACGAAAGAATCAAAATAATGCGAGAGCTTGCCGGGGAAAAGGTACTGAACATGTTTTTGTTCAAGGCTATGGTTCTCTCTGTTGTATGATGTTAGCTCAGTGAGGTAGAGGGTCATCCAGGACTACTATTTTTCCGATATTCCGTGGGAACCGGAAAGCGGCATGACTTCTGTTACCGGAGATTGTTCCTGGGGGGGCCATAGGGGGAGTAAAATTTCAATGGGATTCTGTTTGACGACGGGAAGGAGAAGATAAGCGAGAGCCGCAGCCATGACTAACTCCAATCATGGACTTTTCATTTTCTATCGATATTTGTCTTCCGCCCCTCGTGCTCCTTTAGTGGCTATCCACCCACAGGAACCTGCAGTGTGGGGAGAGTAAGGCTCGAGTGGGTGGGTGACTCAGTAAAGCTTTATCTGCAGCGCGTGATGCGGTGGTGTTTGTGATGGAATTCGAAGACATGTAGCCCTTTGGGAGATACTTTTATTGAGTAAATCCAGGCATCTGCCGAGTGCCTCGTACTGTACGAGGCACATAGCATCCAGTAGTGGTATACCTGGAGGGCTCGGTAATTCCGGGGAAAGATGTCCGAGCACCAGAGAATGGCAAGAATGAGTAAAGTCGGACTTGACCCCACATGATCGACCAGGAAGGCCACGACAATTCAACGTCACGGACCAACTACAGCAGGCATCCTAGTCAAGAAGTTGCCCCGAGGGTGCCCCCAAAAGGTACCTAAGTAGCAACCCAGGTACCGTTACTAGCCACCTAGCCTAGAAAATCCCCCCGGGCACCCCTAGCACGCCTATCGGCCAGCATCGGTTCTCTTGGGATCCGAATCTACACCGTGGCTGCCCTCCCCGCCCCTCCATTACCCATTTGAATCCGAGGCTGTTCGGGGAGCTCACCACTTCCTGCTGCCCCTCCGGAGCTCTTGCAAGTGAAATATCAATTAAGTTGGCAGGCACCAAGAACGCCCGTAGCAGAAGGAAAAAAGAACAAAAAGAAGCTGCGGCTGGGCTTGTTCCCAATCAACCCCCCACTCCCAATATATACACCTTCATCCCACCAATCCCTTCACCTGCTTATCTACCCACCATCCTCTCCCTTGGTGCTGCCAAACCAGAGCTCATCCAATCCTCATTCAGTGGTTGAATCTACCATATCTTTCCCACCTGGGCATCGACGTATTAACAGCTATTGTTTTTTCTCCCGTCATCCGGCTCCACGCCTCATCATTCAACAGAAAACAACAAACCCTCGCTAGAGCTCCCGGACCTATTTACCCCAGCTCCCCTCCATCAACTATTTGACCTCCCCTCTACATTTTCTCCGTCCTCAAATCCCTCTTACTCCCTTATTGTTGTTCCTTCCGAGCTCCAAGGAGCTTCATTTGCCAGTAGCTGCCCTTGCCAGCAGCCAGGCTTCACCCCTAGCCTTACAACCATGGCGACCACTGGCACCGATGCAGACCACGAGGATGGTCAATCACACCACCTTGAGCACTCGGTCCACCAGCGGCTGAGGGCGAACTCGTCCATTATGCAGCTCAAGAAGATTCTCGTGGCCAACCGAGGCGAGATTCCCATCAGAATCTTCCGAACTGCCCACGAACTCTCCCTTCAGACCGTGGCTGTCTACAGCTATGAGGACAGACTGGGCATGCATAGACAAAAGGCGGACGAAGCATACATGATCGGCAAGCGAGGACAATACACCCCCGTTGGTGCCTACCTGGCTGGTGACGAGATCATCAAGATCGCTCTCGCCCACGGCGTTCAGATGATTCACCCAGGCTATGGTTTCTTGTCTGAGAACGCCGAGTTTGCGCGAAAGGTCGAGGAGGCCGGCATCATCTTTGTCGGTCCCTCTTATCAGGTCATTGATGCTCTCGGTGACAAAGTCTCGGCTCGACGACTGGCCATGAAATGCAACGTACCTTGCGTACCTGGAACCGAAGGCCCAGTCGCCAAGTTTGAAGAGGTCAAGGCATTCACTGACCAGTATGGTTTTCCCATCATCATCAAAGCTGCTTTCGGTGGAGGTGGCCGTGGCATGAGAGTCGTCAGAGACCAAGAAAGCCTAAAGGATTCATTTGAGCGAGCTACCTCCGAGGCAAAGTCTGCCTTTGGCAACGGTACAGTCTTTGTCGAACGCTTTTTGGACAAGCCCAAGCACATTGAAGTTCAACTGCTCGGTGACAACCACGGCAATGTTGTTCATCTGTACGAACGAGACTGCAGTGTTCAAAGACGGCACCAAAAAGTCGTGGAGCTAGCTCCTGCCAAAGATCTTCCGTCCGAGGTTCGGGATGCCATTCTCAATGATGCAGTCAAACTAGCTCAATCCGTCAACTATCGCAATGCAGGCACAGCAGAGTTCTTGGTGGACCAACAGAACAGATATTACTTTATCGAAATCAACCCCAGAATCCAAGTCGAACACACTATCACCGAGGAGATTACTGGCATCGATATTGTCGCCGCTCAGATCCAAATCGCGGCTGGTGCCTCTCTCGAGCAACTAGGCTTGACCCAGGACCGAATCTCAACGCGCGGCTTCGCCATCCAGTGCCGTATCACCACGGAAGATCCTTCCCAAGGATTCTCTCCCGATACCGGCAAGATCGAGGTGTACCGATCGGCAGGAGGTAACGGCGTTCGTCTTGACGGTGGCAATGGATTTGCTGGTGCTATCATCACTCCTCACTACGATTCCATGTTGGTGAAATGTACTTGCCACGGCTCCACCTACGAGATCGTGCGCCGAAAGATGCTACGAGCGCTGGTTGAATTTCGCATTCGCGGTGTGAAGACCAACATCCCCTTCTTGGCCTCGCTTTTGACCCATCCAACCTTTGTTGAGGGAACGTGCTGGACGACCTTCATTGACGACACTCCAGAGCTGTTCAAACTGATTGGCAGCCAGAACCGGGCCCAGAAGCTCCTTCAGTATCTCGGCGATCTTGCAGTCAATGGAAGCAGCATCAAAGGCCAGATTGGCGAGTCGAAATTCAAGGGTGATATCATCATGCCTACACTATTTGATGAGCATGGCAAGGAGATCAATGTGGACGAGCCATGCACGCAGGGGTGGAAATCTATCATCGACAAAGAAGGACCTGCCGCATTCGCTAAGGCAGTCCGAACGAACAAGGGCTGTCTCATCATGGATACTACCTGGCGTGACGCGCATCAGTCTCTGTTGGCCACACGAGTCCGCACGGTCGACCTGTGCAACATCGCCAAACATACCAGCCATGCTCTCAGCAACGCGTGGGCATTGGAGTGCTGGGGTGGAGCCACGTTCGATGTTGCTATGCGATTTTTGTATGAGGATCCATGGGATCGACTCCGCAAAATGAGAAAGCTGGTTCCCAATATTCCCTTCCAGATGTTGCTCCGTGGAGCCAACGGTGTTGCTTACAAGTCACTCCCTGACAACGCCATTTACCATTTCTGCAAGCAGGCGAAGAAGAACGGAATGGATATCTTTAGAGTGTTTGATGCTCTCAACGACATCGACCAATTGGAGGTGGGTATGAGGGCTGTTCAGGAAGCCGGTGGTGTTGTGGAAGCCGCCATCTGCTATTCAGGTGACAGTATGTGACTCCTATCTGCCCCCTTGCTGACTCGATGCTAATCAATCCAATAGTGCTTGTAAGTGTGCCTTGTTTCCATGTTTGCTCGTTGTCCTCCTTTTCATCCGGAGATGGCATCCGCGACCCCCCGTTCGTCTGAGTACCGGATTGTACCGGGAAGATATCAACAGTGACGCTTGAGCGCTGGCCTTGCAGCACGACAACACATGGCAGCGGTTGCAACTCTCGGGCCGCTTTTGTCTCAGACTTACAAGCAACCCACGGTCCCCCTGGATGCGCTCTTTTTGGTTCTTGCTACGATTTCCTTAGTTATTTTGATTGAGCTTCTCAGTACATTTACTGACTTTTTCACCAGAACCCCAAGAAGAAATATAACTTGGAATATTACATGAATCTTGTCGAGAAGATTGTCAAGATTGGAACCCACATTCTCGGCATCAAAGACATGGCCGGCGTTCTGAAGCCCAAGGCTGCTCGTCTTCTTGTTGGCTCTATCCGCAAGAAGTACCCCGATCTTCCGATCCATATCCACACCCACGACTCGGCGGGAACTGGAGTGGCAACCTACGTCGCTTGCGCGGAGGCCGGCGCTGATGCTGTGGACACGGCATCAGATTCTATGTCAGGCATGACGTCTCAGCCAAGCGTTGGAGCGCTCCTTGCTTCTCTTGAAGGCACCGACTACGACCCAGGTCTAAATGGTCACAACGTGCGAGCACTGGACCAATATTGGTCCCAGCTGAGATTGCTCTACTCACCGTTCGAAGCTGGCTTGACTGGCCCCGATCCCGAAGTGTACGAACATGAGATCCCAGGAGGACAACTCACCAACCTGATCTTCCAAGCCTCTCAACTCGGTCTAGGCGAGCAATGGCTCGAGACGAAGAAGGCTTACGAACAGGCGAACGATCTCTTGGGGGATATCGTCAAAGTCACTCCCACCTCCAAAGTGGTGGGTGATCTCGCGCAATTCATGGTGTCCAACAAGTTGGATGAAGAGGGCGTCAAGGCCAAAGCCAAGGAGTTGGATTTCCCCGAATCCGTGTTGGAGTTCTTTGAAGGATACATGGGTCAGCCATACGGCGGATTCCCCGAGCCACTGCGCAGCGACGTGCTCCGTGGGCGCCGAAAGATGGACAAGAGACCAGGGCTGTACCTTGAGCCCATTGACTTTGCCAAGGTCAAGAAGGACTTGAAGGAGAGATTCAACACCACCGCGGAAACGGATGTGGCGAGTTATGTGATGTACCCCAAGGTCTTTGAGGACTATCGCAAATTCGTGGACAAGTATGGCGATTTGTCGGTGCTCCCGACCAAGTACTTCCTGAACAAGCCAGAGATTGGTGAGGAGTTCCACGTGGAGCTCGAAAAGGGCAAGGTTTTGATCATGAAGTTGCTGGCTGTGGGACCTCTGTCGGAAGCCACCGGCCAACGCGAAGTGTTCTACGAGGTGAATGGCGAAGTTCGGCAAGTGACAATCGACGACAACAAGGCTGCGGTGGAGAACACCAGCCGGCCCAAAGCCGATCCGGGCGACAGCAGCCAAGTCGGGGCTCCCATGTCAGGCGTGGTGGTGGAAGTTCGAGCCAAGGAAGGCCACGACATCAAGAAGGGCGACCCGATTGCTGTGCTGAGCGCCATGAAGATGGAGATGGTTATCAGCGCTCCACATTCTGGCAAAGTTGGCGAGATTCTGGTCAAAGAAGGGGACTCGGTTGCTGGATCGGATTTGATTTGCAAGATTGCAAAGGCGTGAAAGGCCTCATGGGACAGGGATCTAGATTGCAACAACTGTTTGAAAACGAGAGGGTTGTGACAGCCTACCTGGTTTGAAACCCAGTATGGATTATGGGGCAAGGAGACAGGGAGAAGGGAAGCATCCATTGTTATCACCTCAGGCAAGGCCGAATTGGGACCGTATTGTTATTTCCTAGTTGCTAGAAGACTTCTAGGCTGTTCTCCCTATGATACATGTGAGTCTATGCTGATAACCCCCAAAAAGCCACTGGCTCTGTCTCGAAAGGATTGTGAAGCATGTGAAATACTAAGCGTGCATGTGGTGTGGCCCTCGAGGCTGGTAGTCTTGGATTCCTCTGTCTGACCAACCAGGTGGCATATGTTGGTCGTCGGTTCTTTTCTCTCACTCGTACCTTTTTGTCTCTTCACTTCTTCATAGGTTCACACTATGACCTCAAGCGGGCACCACGGCACCAACGGGGCTCCGGGCTGCGGACCACAGACCACGGACCATCACGGCTGCTGACCATCCATGTCTCTTTGTCGACAACATCCACTTGGCTGCATCATGAGGCGCGGGGTACAATCCACCACCGAGGCCCCGGATTCCAATTCCACTGCGTTGATTGGGAGATATCAACCTTGTTACTGGCTCTCCAGGCTAGAGGTTTGCTACAAATGCCAGGGATCACTGCTCTGGACAAATGCTGACCAGACCTCCTCTAGGTATCTACCTGCGAGCTAGACTCGGCCTGATATCTCTCCTATTAGCCCTCCTCAAGGTCCTGTTCGTATCCCTAACGGACGCCAAAGCTGGGAACGTGGCACGCGAGTTGAACCAGGGCTACACTTGCCATGCCGCCATTCGTCCCTCCTCTCACTCCATCCTTCTGCTCAGGTGGTTCGATCGGCTGAGACAAAGCTTATGCTGGGCTCCTATTCTGGCGAGGGGTAGAAGAGAGGACGATGAGAGGGCCAGCCAGTACATAAATGATCGTCCACACCCCTCCATTACCTTGCGGGCTTCTCGGATCCAGACTGCTCTGCATTCCTCTCGAACAACACAGCTACCAGATCAAGCCGTCCAGTGTTGACCATTGACACTTCCAACAGCCCACAGTCACAAGATCCTTCAAGACTTTCTCAGTGAGCTATCTACACACCACCAGCTGCGTCTGGTTCCGCTTTTTTGAGCTTCATCTCTTCGATCCATCCACCTGTGTCATCTACGTCACCATATCCACGCAGCATCGATCGACGCTCACCCTTCTGAGGCCAGTATTCATTCAATAGTGGTATAAGTACTGTGGTTTCCCACCCAAGTACTTGAATTGGGTCCTGTCCTACAAAGTCTACTCATTTTTCCTCGACCTTCCTGTGACATACACCGAAACCCTGTCTCGGCCTCGACCAGCGTCACCAGGAATCATGTTCTTCAAACAGTACAACTACAAGCCACGGAGCAATAGCCAGTCTTCCCAGGGCTCCGCTGCTGGTAGCCCGACCAAGGAGGAGACGAAAGCTACCACAGGAGCCACAGGTCCTGGAGCCTCCGCTGGCGCTGCAGGGCGAAGACGGGTGAGTACCTCACGATATCCCCAACCCTTCTTTCGTGTCAGGGGCCTGCTACTTCAAGACTCATGACTGTTTGACTAACAACTGTCATCTCTTGTGTGGTTTACAGTCATCCGCCTCGGAAAAGTTCGCTGGCCTCACGGGGCAGAAGCGAAGTAGCCAGGATGAACGCAAGGCCAACTGGGCCGACCAGAAACCCGGCCAACCAGGCATTCTAGGCGGCATGTGGCAGAACTTCACCAAGGGATCCTAGAATCCTTCATGTGTCTGTGAGATGGTGATGTGGTTGAGCATGGTCCAAGTGTTATGTGCTACTGTTGTTTGATGGAGATGGAGTCAGCAGCTTGCGCGATTGTACCAGGCGATGAGTTTTTGGTGTTTCACAATGCACAATACACAATGCACAATGCAAACAAGCAAACAATCCGATGATGGGAAGGAGTACGACGGCTCGTTCAACGCCCGCCTTGCCTTTCTTTACTGTGTGTATCTCAGATGCTTTCTCGTCGACGGATGGACCACCACCTCTACTCTACCAATACCAATACCGAGCTACTTTCAGTTTTTCAGAGGACACCTACATAGCTAACCGATTAGGTAGCTATTAGCTTCATGGCGAGACAAAACCCAGTCTCTCTACTAGTTATCTACACTTGAGGTGTCTACCAGGTCGGGGTCTACTCGGTATGTGCAAAATATCATCCCGGATTCTCGATTTTCGACAATCTTCCGAACCGCATAGACCGTAGCACACAGGATTCGAGCACGGAGCACGAACACAGGGTCAGGATTGTAGGTTTCCAGGTACCGGAAAGATTCTAGGGACATTGACCGACGCACGCTCACGACAGGAGACATGAATATCGATATCGAGTCAACGGTAGTAGGGACGGCAGAAAAAACAAAACATTTTGTATCTTTCTTACTTCCTCCTCGTCCCATTTCCAGCCCAGCCTAATCTATTCCAGATCCATTCCAGTCCAGTCCAGTCCGGGTCAAGTCAGCAGCAGTGCTGTCATTTGGGGGGATACCAGACAGCTCTGAACTGCGTGTTTCCTGTGTTCCTATGTATGTATGTACCAACTTCCGAAAACCTTTCCCAAAAAGGGCCAAAGGAGAAGTCCCTTGGTAATAAGTGTCGTATTATTGAAACACGACTCTCGATGTGTGTCCCGTCCAGGCATTAGGCAAGATCCCTCCGTCTCCGTTCTTCCACTCCCCAGGCATACGGGGTCTGTGTGCAGCCCATCCACATCCACGTCCGCTCCTCAATTACGACACCGTCTTCTTCACCTCTTGCACGGCACCCTGAACCTTGTCCTTGGTCTGGCTGGCGATCGAGTCGACCGCGCCCTCAAGTTCTGTCTTGGCCTTCTCGGCGCGGATCTTTTCCCAGCGTTCTTTTCCATTGCCACTGTAAATTGCAAACACGAGCGATTAGATCGATTGAATCAAAAACGAGCTGCTAGCAGGTTTGATGCGAGTGGAGATGTCGGCGACGAATCTCGAGCATTCGTGCTTGACGCATTGCCGGACAACCTGGGGCCGAGCTTATATAAAGAAAGGTTGTACTTACTACCAGTAATCATACCACCGATACCCTTGTGTGAGCTGGGCGTTGAAGTTCACAAAGTGGCAGGCGAACAGCAAGTAGTTCTTGGGCGTCACGGCAAGGGCATATCGCATGAATGTCCCCGAGTATATGGTGAGCGCAGCTGTGAATTGTCCCGAGATGCTGTAGTCAAAAGACCCCATTAGTCTCCGTTCCTCAATGTCTCTGGGTGTTCTTGACCGGCCCCAAAGTCTTGATCCAACCCAATGGAGCAGACGATGACTGAATGCCCCCAAGTCTGTGTGCTTGCAGGCACCACTGAAGGATACAGATGGAAGAGGTGGTGGGGTTGGACGTACATTTCAGGATCCTTCTGTGTATCCAACACTGCGGCGATGGGAATGCCGAAATTCGAAGCCGGACCCCAGAAATCTGTCCAGCCAACACAGTCAGTACTCTTGTAGCTCGGATTTCATGTGACTGTATTGTGCTGTCGCTTTGTCTTGCTTCCCCCACTTAATCGTGCGGCTCAACAACTTTTTCCCCGTAATCGCTAGCCAACAGCGCAGCGACGATAGCGCGCAAGTAGCGCAGTTGTTCCTCATGAACAGTGGGATTGTGCGTCAAAAAGGCTCGCTGGGATAAACGTACGTGTGGAGCAGAAATAATCGAGGACCTTGTTTGAGCGAATCCGCGCATTGATGGCTTTGATAGTTGCGGCCATTGTTACGACACTTCTCGGTGTTTGCTCTTTTTCTTCCTCTTCTCTTTCTCTCTCTCTCGCTTCTAGAGACTCTCGACCAAACACACACCAAAGGGAATGACCGGCGCAAGAATAAACGAGGGCGACAGGGAGGATACGAGTGTGTAGGAGGAAGAGGTGAGAGTGGTTGAGTCAGAGGTGCAAAGAGCTGCGATTTCGGGGTTCGGGGTATGTAGTGGTTGAACGAAGGAGTCAATAATAATCAAGGCCAACGGCAATGGTCGAAGGAGCCCGGTCTTTAGCAGAATCTCCGCTCACTATGTCACGTGGCACCATTCTAGGAAGAACGTTCAGCCGCATATAATGCTCCAAGTCCACCACCCATGTATGGGCAACAAATATTGACAGCCCCTTGGAGAGAACAAGTAGACCACAGGGGACGCTACAGGAGTTGCATTGAATGCGCATTTCATCATCACGTCCAAACCAATATCAATATTCTGTGCCTTTGATTTCCAGACAATACCACTATTTTGTACCTTTATCATAGGTGAACCTTCATAACATCCCTTCTGACAGCTTATCGTCCTGCCGTTGAGTAATTACCTGTGCCTGAAATCGAATTTGGAAGCAGAGCTCATCCACTGCCCGTAAGTCCACGTCTCCGGGCTCACTTGACTTGAGCCGATCCAGGACATTTTGCAGCATAACACTTAGGCTGGGCTGAGTACCACCTTCGGCCGACTCATCAGGGCAAGCCGATAAATCAATTGAGGCTGCTACCTCATCAGTACTTGACGGTAGCTGGGGATTCTCTGCTGCTGCGTTTTCACCCTTGCTCGGTGCTGAAGGCAATGGGTCGCTCTCGAGTACGCTTCCTTCCTTCGGTTGCCGAGTTCCGCGCACCACTACCTCGACCGCGTCAAGATGATGAATCGGTGACTCTGGAGTCGAGCTGACATTCTCTGGTCTTCGACGTTGTCGGCCCCTCCGACGTTTCGGAGCACTCGTTGGTTCAGTAACAGCTGTCCGAGTTTCATGCACAAGTTCGTTTGTGGCAATCGCTTGAACTGCCCGCGTCGGAACAATCTCAATGCAGTCTTCCATTTCTCCTGGTGTTTCATACAAAGAGCTGTTGGTTGCTTGGGACGATGTCTGGGAAGAGATTTGAGACCTTCTCCGCTTGTTCGAGGTGAATCTCAGGCTACTAGACTTGCGCTTCCGACTTCGTCGTGTCTGGGGCTTTGGTTGGCTGTTGGGTTCCTGTTCCTCCCCTGCAATTTGCAAACCCTCGCCCTCGACTACCTGGCTAAGGTGTTGGTCAAGATCATGGGATAATTGCGAGGCGCTAAGCATGTCGATCTCATCGCTGTCATTTCTAGTTGCCATTGGGCTTGAGGACGCACGATCATTATTTGCGCCGGTAGTCGTTGCCAATGGATCTGTGGTTGTGGGAACAGTCCGGACAGCTTCTTCAGCGCTCTGGTCCAGCATGTTGATATCCGTTTGTGCATTAACGGTCCTCTGCTCACTGACGGTGGAAAATGGTCCTTTCACATCTGCAGTTGGTGAAACGTCATTTGCTTTCATAGCGCTCTGCCGACAGATGACCTGCGGCGGCGCGATGGCAAGATCAATCCTGACTTGTCCATCCTCCACACCAGATTGTGGTGGAGAAGAAGTAATCTCCCCTCGATCACGAGAACCTGGAATTGATGGCGGCGACGAAGGCACATCGATATCCGCTATTTGATTAGCAACGTGTCGTGCTCGAGGGGTTGGAGAAGCTGGTATCTCGGGTTCCTGTTGATCATGACCTGTTGGCAAAGTTGGTGTTGAAGGTCGTTCTGGTAGCGCAGCTGCCTTGCGCGCAATACCACAGTTGCTTACGCTCGTAGCCCTGCTATGTGGTCGCGGACTTGATCGAAGATCGGCAAATACAACGGTAGGTTCGGAACGTTGTCTGTCTCGAACTTCTTTTTGATGTTCTGTTAGGCACTGCGAATCTGAATCGTATTCACATGCCGGTGAGGAATCAATCGGTACAAAGAGAACCTGGGAATCATCAAATCTCGCCCTGTATCGGGGACTTTGTCTTCTGGGGCCTGAGAAAGTCGGACTCGGATGCTCCGTTGTAACAAGCTCGAAGTGCTGGCTCCCTAGTTCCGGAGAAGGTCCAGCGCTATGTGCAACCTTGTCGGGACTTAATGCTTTTTGTGTAGATGTGGGAGTCTTTGCCCCGGCAGGAGCAGGTGGCATTGTGGTGTCAGGGATTAATTCAATACCGGCTTCTCGTAACTTGCACAAAGCTTCAGAGAGACGCTGGCTGATAGAGACAGCGCGTAAATGGCTGTAACGCATATTCCACAGTGTGATAGCTTCGTCCCGTGCAAAGATATGGGGACTTTCAAAGAAAGAGGCCAGAACGTCATCGAATACTTCGTCAGTTCCAGGGGCAGTTCTGGCAAGGATGTTTAGGGTGGACCTGAAGATTTCAGAATAACATTCGCCACGAGTCTCGTCTTTTCCGAACTCATCGCCTTTGAGTAAGGTAGACAGAGTTGGCTGAAGTAGTCCCAGCAGGCGGACAATATATTCCTGTGGGGCAGCATCGAAATTCTGTCCCAGCTGCTCTATCCCGAGCATTATCAACGATTTCTTTCCGGTAGCGTGTTGCGTTCCGAAATCTCGTAGTAGCCGGGTGTTCAGATATTCGAGCAGTTCCTCGGAGTGGCGCAAGACTGGTTGTGCTTCAGTCTTCAGCGCCTCGGATGGCGCACGACTCTGAGAATCCTCTTCATTTTTCGATTCTCGCATGACGGACTCTAGTGTATCATAGATGACAAGCATCCTCTTGATGTCGCAGTTGAGCTCGAGTCCAGCCTTTATCAGATCTGTCCCAAGTTCAGTGATGGCGGCGAGAGTCAAGTGTCGCACTTGGGCGAGGCTAAGTCCATGAATACCGCTTGCTCGATCTTCGGTCACCAGTCCCGAGCAGTCTTCAAAGAGCAGTCCTAAGAAATTGGTTACGTTGGTCATGGCATCGAGTGTCTCGGGTGAAGGCTTGATCTCTTTGCTGCTCGCCTCTCGCAACGCTTTGAGGAAATGTGACCAGGCAATGGCAATAAACGCTTTGTCGGAGTTGCCTGAAGCACCCCAGGAGCTGTATTGCATCAAAACTTGGAACATGTCGAGAATCGCTCTGGACTTTGCTCTAATCCATTTGCAATCGATGGTGGGGAGTTCCTCTGGCTCAACTCGTGTATTTTCAAGGGCTCGTTTCTCATTCCAGACCTTCGTGCTCTTTTTTGAGTTCCAGAATAATGCCATGAAGATGCGACTCGCAATGTCGGCGTTGGCACTGCTTTTCTCGAAAAATGAGCTCTTCATTACCTTGACAATGTATTCATTCCAGACCCTGGTGTACTGTTTGTGCGTAGCTGCGGGTCTGAAAGCATAATAAAGTAAGGTGCAGTAACTTGAAACAGCAGTTGGACGGGTGCCTTTGGACGCCTGTTCAGTCGATTGACGTTCCATTTGAGCGGTGAGTGGCTTCGCAAGCAATGCCATCAAGGTATCGGATGTTTGATGGGGTCGGATGATGTGGATGAAACGATCCCAGGCCATGTAGGCCTGTTGTTTGATGGCAGACTCGCTGCAGTTGAAGCATGTCTGGATGACTTTCAACCAGTCCATAAATTGTGGCCATTTGTCGAACCGCGGCCCAGCTCCATTGGAGTCTCGCTCCTCGACACCATTGCTGAGCATGAGCACGATTGTCCATATCTGGGGAACCTGAACCCCTTCTTCTCTGACCGTGATCATCTTTTCAAGTCTGCGACACATAGCCGAGCTGAACGTCTTTCCCGGTGCAAGCTCTGCGGCGAGAATCGACTTGACAGTGACTGAAATGGAATAGGACACTGGAAATACCGAGCACGCTTTCAGACCCATGGCAATCGCTTTTGTTCTCACATCTTTCAGCGAGTTTGTCATGCCTGTCAATAGCGCCTCTACCCACAAGTTCGCTCGGGCTTTCATTGTGGGCCTTGCCTGATCGAGGAGCTTCTGGTAGACCAGCAGCCTCTCCGAGACCACGCCATTGCCTTTCACATGCTCAGTTAGAGCCCTGAGCGCTTCAAGCAGGCGTGTAACACGGGTGTTGTTGACGAGAACTGGCCGAAAATTTTGGGTTGCTAAAAGGTGAAGGTAGTGAAGGATCACACCCTTTGGTGCAGTATGTTCGGAGATGACCTGGATGGAGCGATCGAGGACGAAGATACGATGCTCGTCCGTCAACAAAGAGGAGTAGTCGCGATTCCATACAAAAATGACAAGCACCTTTAAGGCTTGAGTGACCAGATTCGTATCAGCAATGAGTGGCTCGTTTGGACTGGGTTGCTTCTGCAGATCTCGTTTGATGTATTTCAGAATTGTGGTTATCTTAGCTTTCAGCACTTCCTCCTCGGGTATGTCATCATATTCGCGAATGACCGAAGCAAGGGTCTGATATGCATCGACGGAGAGTGATCTGTCGTCATGAGACAGCTGTTGCAGGATACTCTCTATCATTTCACCCATTGTGCGTTTAGCATCTTGTGATTCCTCCACAGCTTGTGCAGTCTGTTCGTCGACAGAAGAGGGTTTAAGGATGGACTTCAGAGACGGTTGGGAGCCCGAAGAAGGAAGATGAGATGGCCTTGTAGTACTTGCAGGCGGTTGGCTCGTGGACGAAGGCTGTTCAGCATGGGAACCAATGGAGAACCCGACGCGTTTTCGGGTCGCGGTGTTCGATGAGCCAGGAAATGATGCGGGCGAGTCTGGGGTGCTCATTGGTTTGGCTAATGGCCTTGGAAAGAAGACTTTACGGCGTGAAGACGTGGAGGGCGGACTCAAAGGAAGGACATCAGGAACTGACATGATGACAATGAAGCAGAAAGAGACTGCACAGACAGGCAAAGTCACTGGTACTAACAAAACAAAGAGCCTGAAAGGACTGAAGACCGCCTGCAGTCATCCATGACTCGAAAATCGCAGGAGTTCCAGGAGAAGGTGTAAAGAAGCATTCAAAGCCGGGGAAAGATAAAGAGGGAGAGGCGCTGGCGACATGCCCAGCCTCGTTGCGTTAAGGGACAGGGGACGCGTCGAGACGCGGACCTCGTGTTTTAATGGAGGCCGGGGTTCTGGTGATTGGTGGACCTGACCAGCCTTGCTCAGCCTCGCGCCCTCGTGCTTTACTTAAACGGGCTAGCTGAAATGTCGCCGCGTAAGGCACAACCTCGGGAATGGAAGATTGTCGAACCATCTGTTACTGACCGACAAGCACATCCCATCATCCGACTCAAGGGTTGCTAGACTGATGTCGTACTTTTTTTTCTTCTCTGGTTTGCGCTAGAAGCTGAAACTTTCATCGCGCTCATGCTCCTCGACCATGGCGAATCAAACCCAACAGGGTGAGGCGAGAGCTTTGCTTGCCCTACTAACGAAGGACTTGGATGTCAAGACCCTCGAACAAGCACGACTCGAAGAGACCTTGAGCAAACTGAAGGTCTTAGGGCGCAATGTCAATAATGTATCCAACATCTATAACGAGGAGGGTATCAAGACCCTGGGCGGCTATGCCTTTGGCAATTTCTCTTCTTCAGTCCGTCAGGAAGCCCTGAGATGCATAGCAAATGCACTCCTCCTGATTCCAGCAGCTCGAAAGTCCTCACTGAAACTCAAACTCGACAAAAAGGCAGCAGACGCACTGCACGGTGCAAACGACGATGAAGAGTTTCTGTTGTCGCGGATACTGTTCCTGCTAACTTATGACCCTGGCATCGACATGACCGCCTTGATATCAGATCACAATCTGGCAGATGCCATCGTGAAGCACCTTTCACGTCATGCAGACGAAGCGACGAAGTCATCCTCAAAAGCCCCAATGGGTCAGGGCAACATGGCACTGATGGAAACTCTCAAGCTTCTTTTTAATGCCACGAGTGTAAAGAGTGATCAGCTTACAAAGTTTCGACCTGCTGTTGTCGAGCTCTTCCGTCTACTGATCCACTCAGACAGTCCATCGCCAGCGCTCCAACCGCCGATAAGCCTGATTGTGAACGCCTTGGCCAACCTAGATATTGACTCTCAGATGGTGAAGGATCGCGACGTATACTCAGCGGTGGACAGGTTGGTGGAAATCTTGGAACAGGCTCTTCAAGAGCACTCGTCTACAGAATTGAACACGGTTGCTATTCCACTATTGACTGTCCTGAGAAACATCAATGAGGCTGCGGATCCCGGACTCCGTGAGAAGATGAAGGCCCGGCTCTTACCCGACGACAAGGAAAGAGATCAACCTCTAGGGAAGTCATCTTCGCTAGCATCTCAACTCCTGCGACTAACTACGTCTTCGGGAATGCTGAATCTGTCTGAATCGATCTCGGGGCTTATGTTTGAGCTTTCGAACAAAGACGCGAACGAATACGTTAAGAATGTTGGATACGGCTACGCTGCAGGATATTTGATGACACACAAGATTCCTATCCCAGAAAGCGCGAAAAAGTCACATTTTGCGGGTGAAACCTCCAATGAAGTCCCAATCAACCCCATCACAGGACAGAGGCTTGACAAGGAGCAACCGATTGAACTACCAGAAATGACACGAGAAGAAAAAGAACGGGAAGCCGAAAGAATGTTTGTATTGTTTGAGAGACTGAAAAGCACGGGCGTTGTGAATGTCAAGAATCCTGTCGAGGTAGCAAACGATGAAGGAAGGTTTGAGGAGCTCAGTGATTCTGATTCAGAGTGATTTGGGATGAGGGCCCTCTGTCAATTATTGCTCTTTGACGATGAGACTGATGCCAGAGAATCGGAATATGCTACGGGTCGCAGCACCCCAGACCAGACCAAATCAACTTCTTCCAAGTTACTCATGGTCATCCATCATGGCATTGGTCTGATGTCGCTGGCGCCACTCGGATAAGGAAGTTAGCGGGGGCTGTCCACCCGGTAAGCGGGGCTGAGGAGACTTAAGAGTGGCCCGTTCCTGCATAAACTCGCTATTGTTAATTAATTAGTGACCCCCTAACCACACCCACCCCCAACGCCCCCTTTGGTGCCTTAAACGATAAGCTTAACTGGCTGGATCGTCCACCAGTTGCGACAGCAGGCTCCCTGCGCTGGCAAAAATTATCCTCACCTGCTCCTCATAGACAGCCCGTCTTCTTCACCACTTCACCTTCCCACCCGTCACGGCCGCCTCTAATACCGTTCTTCTCAGGAGGGTTTGCTCTCTCGAGCGCCCTTGTTCCACGTTCGAATCACAGGCAATGGTCCATCGTGTCGATTCAGCAATGAACGGCACTCCCAAGGTCAACGGGGTCAACGGGGTCAAAGGGGTCAATGGCCACGCAAAGGATGGCTTGTCGCGCCAGTCCCTCGCATCTCGGAAATCATCGTCCCCAATGGCTCCGGCCTTTATGACTTCAGCCCCAGGAAAAGTCATCGTTTTTGGGGAACACGCTGTGGTTCACGGTAAAGCGGCAATGGCAGCGGCCGTTTCCCTGCGATCCTACCTCCTAGTTACGGCGCTCTCAAAGTCGCATCGGACAATTCAGCTTGTATTCCCAGATATCGGACTCGACCACACCTGGAATATTGATGACCTGCCATGGCATGTCTTCACAAAGACGACACGGAAACCTCGATACTACGATATGGTCACGTCACTAGACCCCGAGCTGGTTTCTGCAATGAAGTCACACATCGAGACTGTGTCTACCCATTTGAGCCCGGACAAGAGAAGGATACATCAGAATGCGGCCTCTGCTTTCTTGTATCTGTTTTTGTGCCTTCAGACGCCTGCTGCGCAGGCTTGTATTTATACCCTACGGTCTACGTTACCTGTTAGTGCAGGTCTCGGATCGAGCGCAAGCATTTGCGTGTGCATTAGCGCTGCCCTTCTCAAACAGATCCACGTCTTGTCAGGACCACATCATGATCAGCCCGAGGAAGAAATCCAGATGCAACTTGAGAGAATAAACAAATGGGCCTTTGTTGGAGAGATGTGCATCCATGGCAACCCCAGTGGGGTGGATAATACTGTCGCAACACATGGAAGAGCTGTTCTATTCAAGAGACTCGACTATTCCAAGCCTCCAAGCGCCACGCCACTCAAAGACTTTCCCGAACTTCCATTGATGTTGGTCAACACGAAACAACCCCGCACAACCGCGGCGGAGGTCGCTAAAGTCGCTGCAATGAAGAAGAAATATCCAGCCGTGACGGAGGCGACACTTGACAGCATTGACGAAGTAACCATGTCAGCACATTCTCTGATCACGTCGGACGAATTCGACCCCACGTCAGAGCAAAACATCGAGCATCTGGGAGATCTGTTCCGCATTAATCACGGGTTGCTGGTGTCGCTTGGGGTTTCTCATCCCAAGTTGGAACACATTCGGGAGTTGGTGGATTACGCCGATATTGGCTGGACCAAACTTACGGGTGCTGGAGGCGGGGGATGCGCCATCACGTTACTCAAGCGAGGCGTCGACCCAGCCGCGATTGTCGACCTGAAGCAAAAGTTTGAGGCGGCAGGCTTTGAGGAGTACACTACTACGCTAGGGGGTAATGGTGTCGGCATGCTCTATCCAGCGGTCTTGCACAATGGCACAGAAGAGGAAGGAGGCGAGGAAATTGACCAACAGAAGTTTCTCAACGCCAAAGGTGAAGAGGGAATCGAGGCGTTGGTTGGTGTCGGCCTTGACGAGAGGCGACCCGAATGGAAGTTCTGGAGGTAGTCCAGCTACGGATGCGTTCCTTGATGTTTTATTAGCGAAGGCGCAATGCATCAAGGGTCAAGTGCAAGGGCTATCTGATTTAATGAGGGAGCAAAAGTATGTATTATTATTGTGTCAACGACCCAAGGACTAAATTCCAAGCATGCAAAGAGACCATCTTTCCGTTCTGTGCATCACGTGGGGCGGCCCGGAAATATTTCTTGGATTTCTCCGAAGCGCATCTCATCTTAGTATTGTTCTCTTCATTCCGACCAATTTCAGTTCAATGCAGTGAATGCCCTGATGTGAATGTGGCTTTTCCCTGGTTTTGCCCATAAGATCATCCAGCAAAGTCGCCCTTGACATGCTCACGAAGCTAACGCATCTTTGACGGGGTGACTTGATCTCAGCCTGGCACGTAGATCGCAAGCCCATCAGCCTAGATGAGGTTTGCGCTCGTTACTCCATTCATGCTTCTTTGCTGAAGCCGCCCTCTAGAGTGCTGACATTCCGGTCCATCAAACATGGCCGAAACTGCGTCGGCCGCCACGATACCGAGAAGACCCAAGCACAAGTCCAAGGAACCATTCTACGCCGTGTCGCCGTTGTGGAAAGATGTCGTCCCCATACCCCTCATTGACGGCCCGCCAGGCCAAAAAGATGTCGGTCCGGCGCTCGCCACCATCGCCTACTCGGTGCGTTACAGCGAAGCCATGTCTTACCTGAGGGCCGTGATGGCTATGAACGAGTTTAGTCGCCGCACACTGGACTTGACCGAGGACATCATCGGGATGAACCCGGCACATTACACGGTGTGGCTGTATCGTGCCAAGATCCTGAAGTCGTTATGGGAGAAGGAGGGAGTGAGTATTGAGGATGGTGTCAAAGAGGAGTTGGATTGGTTGGAAGATGTCAGTGAGCGCAATCTGAAGAACTATCAGATCTGGTGAGTTATAAGTCCCGCAACTGCTGGGTCGTTTCTTTTCAATGGCCAAACCCCAGCAGCATCAACACATCTTATCTGTTCAACCCAGACTTATGTCTGCTCTCTCGCAGGCACCACCGTCAGTACCTGGTCTCCCTGTTGCCGACTTTCCCGCCCAACGAACCCGAGTTCATCACCCACATCCTCCTGTTCGATGCCAAGAACTACCACGTCTGGACGTATCGGCAATGGCTGTGTCGCCGTTTCCCCGACCCGCTCTTGACGACGGACATGGAGTTGCAGGCCGTCGACGCGCTGATCAACGAGGACGTGCGGAACAACTCGGCATGGAACCACCGGTACTTTGTCTGTTTCGGTGCCGAGGAGCTGGCGGCCATCGAGGGGTCCGAGAGCAGGATCCGCAAGGACGTGCTCGCGAGCGGCAAGCTTGTTGTCGATGAGGACGTGGTCGAGCGAGAGATCAACTACGCCAAAGACCACATCGCCTTGGCTCCGCAGAATCCATCCCCCTGGAACTATCTGAAGGGCGTCCTCAAGAGGGCCGGCATCCCCATCACCGATCTCCAGGTGTTCTGCGAGGGCTTTGTCGGTGGGAAGGACGCGGACCTTATGAGTGAGAGCGGCAACGTGAGGAGCAGCCACGCCATCGACTGGTTGGCGGACATCTATCGCCTGGACGGCAAGATTGAGCGGAGCAAGGCGTGTCTGGATGCGTTGGGCAATAAGTGGGATCCCATCCGACGCAAGTACTGGGATTGGAGGGCGAAACAGCTGGCTGAGTAGATGGTCAGAGCATATTGGAGAAGAAGCCCAGGAGGACGGATTTGGACCCGGAGTACGAGCAAGCTTCCTTACAGCGCTGTATTTGAACTTTCTACCAGTGTCTATATCTCGAGGCGATTTCTATATGAACCCTCCAACTGGGTTGTAGCGTGCTCGGGGGACCAGTAGTCGACGGGCGACTTGTTTGCTGTGCACGAATTTCAGTCATCAAGGCGCTCAGCACTTTCTCTCTCTCTCTTCTCTCTTGAGATTATTCACATCTTCTCGTCCTTGTCATGCACAATAACCCTGATGCCTTGACTATCTAGCTTCACGCCGGCCGTGAACAGATCTCTCGTTGGCGTGGCATCGCTGTCGTCCGTCTGGTACATTTCCAGGTTATATCTCATCACGACGGCGGCGATGGACATGTACAGCTGCGCATATGCCAAGTGCATACCAATACAGTTCCGGGAACCCTTGCCGAACGCGACAATGTACCTGTCCAGACGACTTGTGGTCCTGCCCTCGGCGACGGCGTCGTCGTCCAGCCACCTCTCGGGGTCGAACTTGCGGGGTTGGGGGAAGATGTTCTCGTCGATGAGGACCAGGTGCGGCGTCATGGCCACGGGCGTGCCGGCGGGGATGGTCCACTCCTTGTACTGGATGGGCCGGTCGTAGATCCGGGGCAGGCGGGACAGCATCCCCCCGGCCATGCGGACGCCCTCCTTGATGACGGCGGTCAGGTAGGGCAGCTTCTCCAGCGACGTCCAGGGCGCGACGGGGTCGCCGGGCGGGACCTCGACCCGGGCGAGTTCGGCGCGCATCTTGGCCAGCACGTCCGGGTTCTTCATGACGTGGTACGTGGTGATGGTGACGGCCCAGGCCGTGGTCTCGGAGCCCGCCGTGGCGATCAAGACGCCCTCGTCGACCAGGCGCTCGTCGCTCAGCTCCTCCTCGGGCAGGTCGCTCGACAGGATCTGCGCGAAGATGGTGTCCTTGCGCCGCTTTTCCGTCCTGATGGCCCGCATCGTCTCCGGGTCCGACTTGATCTTCTTCACCTGGACGCCGACGCGCTGCATCCACGATTTCATGAACCCCACGGGTGGGACGAGCTTGATGGCCACGGACAGGGGCATCGAGCGCACGACGGCGCCGATCAGCGGGAACGAGCGCACGATCGCCGCCGAGGCCCGCCCGCCCGTGTTGACGAGTTTCCACGTCATGGCCCATTCCGGGTGGTGGATGTAGTCGTACGTCCAGCCGTACGAGCACTGCGTGAGGACGTCGGTGGTCAAGGCCAGATACACGGCCTCGAGGTCCAGCACCTCCCGACTCCCCTTGATCTTGTCCAGTCGGTCGCACATGACGGCCAGTTTCTCCTGAATGACGGGCATGTTGGCGACGATGCTGGCCTTGGAGAAGAACGGGTTCAGCGCTCCTCGCCGCTTGCGGTGGATCTCGTGCTCAACCGTCATGCCGCCGGCCGTGGGCACCGCGAACCCTCGCGTCCACCACGCCCACTTGTCCAACTTCAGGCCGTACAGGGTGTCGAAGAAGTCCGGGTCGTGGATGTGCACGTCGTCCGGGTTGGTGCGGATGACGGGCCCGTATTTTTCGTGCATCTCCTTGATTTTCCAGACGTACTGGTGGCCCTTGAAGACGTCGTGGTACGTCTCGTACCAGTACGAGGCGACGGCGAGTTTGGAGCCAGGAAACCGCCGAAGCGGGTGGAAGTAGATCCTGTAGACGGCTAAGACGAGGTCGTGCGCGATTTTACCCAGAATCAGATAGCCCAGGAGGCCGACCCATGTTGTCGACAGACCGAAGCTGAGATCCTTTGGCGAGACCATGTCTGGTATCTGGCGAGGCTTAGAGAGCGAAAGCTTGAAAACGTGGCAAGAAACAACGACGCCCAAGCTCCAGAACCTTTATCTCCTGGACACCAGGGGAGGTGCCCGTCTGATATGTTATGTACTCATACTTGCATTCGGTGGCCTTTGGGTCCAAAGCAAGAAAAAGGGGGTTCAATCGGTGGTTGGGGGCTATCAAAAACTCGGATGTCGGGATTTATGCATAGGTCGTCATTACAATGTATTCCCTGTCGACGGTGAGCAAAATCTCTGTTGGGAATCGCCTGGGATTGCTTGCCCAGGTGATCCACAGTCAGGTCAGATACGCGTCAATACTCGATACTTACGGACTCAATCATCCACGACGTAAAAATCCCCTGGTGTCACCATGACTGCGTTCGCGCCCGGAGGACGTGTACTTACGAGTAGTACAAAGTTATTCTCATACGGTAGAACGCTTGCATGTGCTCTCGACGATTGTAGTTAAAGGCCTTGTGCGGAACATCGGACCTCGAGCCAGCGTCCGGTAAGCGAATTTGTTTCTCAGGGTGAAGGGCACGGGCCAGGCCAACTACCAGAAAAGGAATAGATGGTCGTCAAAATGTCATGGGTGACAAGGTTGCGCGAGAGGATTTGAAGGTTGGACACATTCCTTTACGAGGTACCGAGTAGTCATCATTGGGCGCCTAAATCTGCTCCGGGTGGAGATTCCAGAGAGGTTGTTCAGGTTGTGAAAAGTTTTTTTGTAACTCGATATGAACATGCGCATGCATGTTCTATGTCTTTTTCCGAAGAAGGGGTATCCGTCATTCATTCACTCTGTCAAGCATCTCGTCTCCTTTCCTCGGTCAGGTTCGGTCATAATTCCTCGTCGTTATCTGGCGTTGAGGCCAATATCGGGCTCTTCCCCTTCTTTTTGTTCAACCCTTCCCCACTGTTTTAGTCACCTTTTTTTGGTTGAAGAAAGACGTTTAGTGGTGGAACAGTCTCGTGCTCTGCTCAATGAATGTTATCCCCAGATTTTCCGCCGTGTCGAATACGGCACCGTCATTCTGCGAACCCGTCGGGGCAGCAATGTATTTCACGCCGCTTCGGGCAGCTCGGTACACGTTGTCCACGAAGGGAAACTGGTCCGCGTCAGCGAATGAAGAAAATGGCAAAGGGTCAACAGAACTCACGAAAGCATCACTTGAAACGGCGACCTCGCTCAGTTTGCCCAACCATTGACGTCTTTCCTCAGGGGAGAAGGGCTTCGGCACACTCCCCGCTGCGAAATTGCTCTCATAATCTTTCGTCTCGAACTCGCTCTGAGGCGGTACCTGGCCGGAACACAGCATGTCAATCGCATTGGATTTTTCCGACCGCTTGACGCCCTTGGCCCACTCTATCGACAGCGTGCGTTCGTGGAAACGCATCCACCAGTTATCAGCCTTATCACCCGCTAATCGCGTGCAGTGAATCCTGCTCTGCTGCCCGGCACCGAGACCAATAACTTGGCCGTTTAACGCATAGCAGACTGAGTTAGACTGGGTATATTTCACTGCAATGGTTGCAACCGTAAGGTCGCGCAGCGCCGAGTCTGACAATTTGGCAGAATCCTTAGGCCGGATAATGGAGGCGAACGTCTCGTTCGGCGAGATCTTGACATCGTTTCGACCTTGCGTCAGTTGAACGCCGTAAACGGTGCGTGTTTCTTGTGCCGGAGGTTCATAACTCTCGTCCATCTGGAGTACCAGATATTTGCCTCCTTTCTTCTTTTTGAGAATCTCGAGCGCTGCTGGCTCATACTCTGGCGCAATGACTCCATCCGAAACTTCTCGGGAGATAATCTTCGCGGTAGGGACATCGCATTTGTCGGAGAGAGCAATCACGTCGCCGAAGCTCGACATTCTATCCGCACCCCGTGCACGGGCGTACGCTTGCGCCAGACCTGAACTCTCGATCCCTTCAATGTCATCGACCATGTACACTCGTCGCTCTTTTTCATTCAGGGGCACCGCAATAGCAGCTCCTGCAGGGGAGACATGCTTGAAGCTTGCGGCAGCTGGAAGTCCTAGTGCTTGCTTGAGTTCTTTCACCAGGGGCCAGGCATTCAAACAATCAAGGAGATTGATGTAGCCTGGAGAGCCGCCCAAGACTTTGAAGGGCAGCTTCCCATTGCGCACGAATGCTGCAGCAGGCTTCTGGTGGGGGTTAGCTCCGTATCGCAGGGAGAGCTGTTGTACACCATTCCCGGCATATTGTTTGCGGAAGAAGTCAGAGATGGCGGCATCGTAATCTGCGGTATGCTCGAATGCCTTTAGCGCATATCGTTGGCGACTCTCTTCAGGGATGTCGCCTTTTTCCAGCTCTTGGAGAAAGTGGTGATAATCCGCAGGATCACTCAGGATGGTTACTCTTGCGTGGTTCTTGGCTGCTGCTCTGATAAGAGTGACTCCTCCAATATCGATTTCTTCCACAGCTTCGGGAATAGTCACGTTGATCTTAGCAACAGTGTCTTTGAAGGGATACAAGTTACAGACGACATAGTCGACTTTGTTGATGTTCTGGTCAGCGAGGTCTTTCTCGTCCGAGGCGAGATCTCTAGCCAAGATTCCTGCGTGAACAGCCGGGTGAAGAGTCTTGACTCGGCCGGAGAGCATCTCAGGTGCCTTTGTAATGGCAGAGACATCTCTAAAGAGCATTAGCAGATTCGCAGAAGTTGTGGAAGGAAGGAAATCCCGCACTCCACATCGAAACCGGCCTCTCGGATCATCTTCGCCGTCCCTCCAGAAGCGAGAAGGCGAACATTCTGCTTGATCAAGCCTTTCGCGAGATCGAGGAGGCCAGTTTTATCATAGACCGAAAGAATGGCTGGAAGGCATTAGAATACGGTCTGAACAGTGGAGAATCCACGTGGCAAAGGTGACATGCCTATCTTCTGGGAAGCCATTGTATTGACACCGCTCAGTGCTTGAGATTGTAGATTTCAAGGAAGACTGCCTATGTTGGTGATTGACTCGTCTACAGAGAAGGCAACATTGACTGACAATAGCTGGCGGTAGGTTCTGCAGGGGCTCTGCCTAAAAGAATTTCAAGTAGAGAAATTTTGTTCCTCCCCATGCCAAAACTCCACCTGCGAATAGAAGCAGCAAGAAATTTCAATATTGCGCTCGAAGGTCTAAATGCTCGACGTAGCGCCAATCTCTACGGAGGAGTGTTTAGGAGACAATGCATCTACTCACGCCACTCTACCGACACGACACTTCGTTCTTGATGTAGAGCAAGAGACGTCTCATCAAGCATTACAAGGCTTGGTTCGACCGCCCAGCCCTGTGCTTGACTACCAATTCCTTCTGACAGTCCCTGTGTCAGCGAGTGAGCGTATGGAGAAAACGTGCATCCTCGTCCAGGCATATGACATAAGCGATCCACGGCCATGCGGGTGAATAGCAACCACAGCGCAAGGCGGTGTGTGTATGTGTGGCGTATTTCCTCAATGCTATGAAGCATGTGAAAATTGTCAGAAATCGCAAGATCGATCCGCCACTACGGGTTCAACCCTTTGCTACGTCCTACCAGTGCATATTCTCTCTCGAAGCACATGTATCGACCATGGTTATCTCATTCGTCCATTCAATCGAAGAAGTGTTCAGGAGAACCTGGTCAGAGAAGGAGGCAAGAGTGGAAATCGATACATCTGTTGCAATATGAAGACTCAGGAAAGACACTTCCGCCGACATGCCCTCTCTTCACCTTCTTTTCCCTTGTCTGCCTTGAACCTGCAAAATGGCAGATATAGTCGACAGCCGTTGCTCTGGGAGGCCTTCCCACATTGACTCCCAAAGCAGTCGTCCAGAGGAGAACTACATCAGGGGCAGGACTAAGTTGTGGGTAAGTGGTGCGTCGATGGCTTGAAGAGGTGCGTTCTTATAACCTCGACAGGCCGTCAGCTGGTTTGGCCTTATCGGTTGTATTCTCACCATTTTATTCATCCCGGATAGAACAGGTCTTGACCTGCGTGAACAGGAGATACTGGTATTTTGTCCGAGAGGGGCGCTCTCACGATTTCCACGGCATCGCGATCCGTCCCAGACATCTCAGTTGGTACGAAAGAGCGATCTTGAAACGACACCACCAGTATAACCCGGAGCTTAATCGTCTCGCTCCGGTCAGTAAGGCAGTGGAATTGTACGAGAAAGTCGAGGGTACCAAGGGTGTTGAAACCGACGATGAAAGACTCTACCAGGAACGAACCAGGCTGATCTGGACGACAATGTCAGTAGATACTTTGACATAGAGCGGCGCAGCGGGAAAAAGAATAATCTGTAGGTGGTTGGCAGGAGGGAAATAGATGCAGACAGGATGAGGTATTAAGGCGTGCATGGCTGTTACTGTACATTAATACTCTCTAAAAGTAACATGATGGCACTGGGAAACAACCTCCCTTCGGAATCATAGTCGTCTGAACCGAGTGTATCCGCTTTTGAAAGAGATGACACCATCTCGGAAACGGTGGAATAATATCTCCGGACACGACTTTGTCCAGGGGGCCGCGGGGTATTGGAAAGAGTCATGGTCCCCTGTCGACAGCCTTGCATGGGAGCACAGACATCCATCAACTCTCACAGAGCGCCCCAAGGATACCTCGAACCTACCAAAGTGTAGATGTCCTTGTTGTACGCCTTTAAGGGGGCCCTTTTGACTTTTGTATTCACCTCTTCAACTACGAGTAGAAACCAGCCCCCCGCCTACTCGAGAACCTAGCGTGCGAGTATATTCGAAATAAGCTGGGGAGCACCAAACCCGAAAAGTTAATAAGCACTATTGTATCGTTGACCAAGTTGTCGCAGGCTTTTTAAACACCTACTAGCCAAGGAGTGAGTAATCTGCGCCAAAATCCGTTGTTGCGGAGAAGTAGCTGCGTGCTGGTTTCGGATGTGCTGTCGATCTCGAGATAGCGCAGTTTAGCAGATGTCCCGGCTCCAAGCCTCTCTCCCGCCTAGGTGTAACCTGCTCCTCCACCTTTATTTTTATTTTTATTTTTCATCCCACCACCACCGTGCTCGGGTTATCATCTTGCTATTGTTGTTAATTTGAATGGGGGACATGTCATTGTCACGTACCTGTCACCCTGCCAGCAGACCTCACCTCCTGCTTTCCCACCCATTCAGTCGGCGCGATCATGTGACACGTGGGTGCCTGCCAGGCTCATGTAACTCAATATCACTTGAACTTCACTTCCTTTTGGTTCCTACTAGTCATTCCCACAGACATTTTTCAAACTTACCTTGACTCCTATACCCGAGTCTTCACCCTCAAGGGTTTCTTTTGCCTCTCTCTTACCTCCAGCATCCATCCCAACTCGTCCGCGCTCTGTTGTGTCAAATATTCTTTTCTGGTATCACTTCTGAGACAGACCCCATCCATGCAAGAAAAGCAAAAAGCCAGGATGTCTTCATCAAAGCGTAACCGAATGCTTCCTCACCGTAATCGACAGCATGTTCTCCGGCCCATGGTCCAACCTCTAGGCCCATCACCATCTCGTCCGCAAAACGACACAAATCGACCGTCAACTGCGCCCGTCGCCAAAGCCTCAAGACCTGAACCATCCCCGTCTTCGAAGCCCTTTCCCTTCTTCAAACTGCCTGGTGAGATCAGAAACCGGATCTATGATCTCGTCATTCCCGAAGCTCGGGTCATCATTTCGGCCAACCACCCTCAGAAAGAACTTCAACTGATGAAGCGACGAGAACCTCTCAAGAAACACAAGCCACCACCTCACCGTCTGCTTGGTCAGTTCACTAGCAACCCAACTGAGTCTGGTCTTCTCCTGAGCTGTCGTCAGATGAACCGGGAAGCCGTCAAGTTCATCTATTCCAGAACCACCTTCTGCTTTGACCGAGTAGTCGTGTTGCGGAGTTTTCTCAAGACCATTCCTGAACAGGCTCGCGCAAGCATCCAAGCACTCGAGATCACCCATGTTGGCTATGCCGAACCCACCTGGCTGGCGGATCGAAGGTGGAAATTGAGACATGACGCGAAATGGGCCATGGTTTTACGACAGATCCAGGAGCAGGTGACCTCGCTTCGCCATCTGACGCTTGATGTCACATTCTTCGATTGGCCCTGCCGACTTGATTTTTCTGAAAATTGGGCTCGTCCTTTTCTGGATCTGGCCGGCAACGGCCTGCACCGCGTGGACTTTACTCTGGCTCACGAGAGGTTCCACCCAGTCAAGGTAGCGGCAACGGCCAAGGAGCTGGAGAACAATATGATGAGTGTCGAAGGGAGAAAGACTAGAAGACGAGACGAGAAGCGCAGGGCGGAGATGGAGAAGAAGCGGCTCGAGGAATCCAAGCGCAAAGCGACCAAGGCCTTGAAGATCAGACTCCCGCTCGGGAACGAAACTTCAAATGTGAACATACCACCTAAGAAAGTGGTCAAGAGTAAAGGCCTGGAGCAATACGCCGTGGCACAACCCCCAGTGGCATATTGTTGAAAATTGCATCACTTGGCGCTGAGGGTGGATATGAGACCAATCTTTGGAATGCGCTTGATGTTCCCGAGGCTGCGGAGGGTGGACAGAATATGGATTTCTTTCAGGAATGATATGGGCAAGCCGCTTTACTGAAAGTGTTCTAGTACAAGGCGGCTCGAGCGAAGCCCTGAGCAGAGCGTGGAGTAAGGTGATGGCTTTTCATAGACGATACACAGGGTATGGCAATGGCGAGTAGCTGTTCAGGATGGATGGAGCGGCGGGTCAACGGACACAAAAGGCACACCACATTGCATTCCCGACAGAAGCGAGCATGCATCATCTCTGGAAGCGGATGGAGTTTAAGCGCCATTATCGAATGATATGATTACTGGGGAGAGGGCATACCACAAGATAGTAAAGGACGAAAAGAAGTCGAGATGGGAGTAGCTCATAGACGCAGATCGGCAGGTAGGTAGTTTCCAAACATAGAAAACCCTCCAGAGGTGTGAAGATCATGGACTAGTGACCCGGGCGGCTGCAGCCAGGCAAGCTTCAAGCACCAAAAATAGCCGAGCGGCCGAAGAGACCTATAGTTGGGCATGTTCGTATCGCAGGGGGGAGGGAGGGGATCTCCACTGCACCCTGGCAGGCCTAGAACAGGCAGTCAGTGGCAGTCCATGGTTGATCTTGAGGTCCCTAAAACAGGTCAGGGCAAAGCAGGTCAGGTGCCAGTAGTGACAAAGGACAGAGATGACCGACTTACTTGTATTATGCGGACGAGGCGGCCACCTCCTGCCAAACAGTCCCTATACTTGTAGCTAAGGATGACCTGACAGCCTGACCTGGAACCGCGTCTCACTGCTAAAGTTGGGGGGCGTCCCGATTAAAGTCACTCATGCCTAGGGAATCCCTTGTAGGGCCTACCTACTGTACTCGGTACCTAAGGCGGTGACTTGAATGTGGCCACATTGCCTAGTGACTTGTCACGACTGTCAGTGGCTGCCGAACATCACCTCCACTTGATCCCTTTAGTCCCTGCCGCCCCCTTGGCATCCGGTATCCGATCTTTACTTGGTGCTTGGGTGTCTTCGCACTTCCCGACATAGAAACCCACATACGCCAATGCAGTGGGTGCAGGCCCCATCACTTGATCCCCCAGCGCCATCAGTGGTCGACAATGTGATGAACCAAGTCTGTCGCTGCTCATTCGCCACGGGGCGGCGCTTCCTCAAGGCTTCTTGTCCAATCATCCCAGAATTGTTCACCTCATCACCTTCGATGCCCCTCTTGGCTGCGTCCTGAGTGTCTCCCCGCAGCTTCGTCCCATCTCAACATCCATCCAGACTGCCATCTTTGCATCTTCTCAAGCGCCCAGCTCAATCCCACCATTTGACGAAAAAGAAATGGAATTGATAGTCAAGTCGACTGAGGTAAACGAGAAAGGTAAAACTCCCAGCACCCCAAAACGCATGAGAAGCTTCATTTACTACTCAAAGAAGGTCCCGTCCCCCCTCCGTCTTCCTTCTCACCTTCACCACCTCATCCTCCCGACCTCGATCCTTCGCCCTGTTCGCCCTGTTTCCGTCCTTATATTCGTTCAAAAGCTCGCGCAGGCTTCGCTGAGTCGTTGTGTCTGTTTCCTTGAATCTTGGCCAATTGCCCCCAAGCACCGCCCGGCCCTGCATTGCACGCCTTACCGCAATTCCCCCCCAAGAAGAGGAGAGACCAAGAGACCGGTTGACCGACCTCAAAGCGCCAATTGTGACCACGCTTGTTCCACCCTGCATTTCCTGCGAGTCTTGAAGCTCATCCGCCGACTGATACTACCCACGGCACCCCTACCATCAAGTCACTCGGGCCCTTCGAAGCGCCTCAGGGTTGTCAGCTCACTCAAGACAAAGTCGTCCCAACCTAATACTTGACCTACTCGCCCATCAGCCTCTTGTCTCTTACTCACTCTTCCATCAACTTTGAAATATTTTTTCTTCCTTCTTTTCTTTGCCCTAGATCTGAGCTGGCTCTCGACAATAAAACAAAACATTACTATCATATAACCCTCCCTTCCCAAATCTCGAAGGCATCCCCGCTTCCCGCCTGGATATCTATTCCCGTCTCACGTCAGCGTCGGGCCTCTGCAAGTCGAAAACTCCGGGGCTCCCAAACGAGCATTTTGTACTGCAGCACCGAGGCGTGCTCCGATCAACTGCCACCAGCGCATTGGGGAATCCCTGTCCAACGCTACCCAAGCCTGGGCTGAGTTTATCGCCTCACCGATAAAGCATAGACCCTTCCCCTCCCCACCATGTCACCATCAAACTTCGAACCTGTGTCTCCCATAGACCTTACTGTCGACTCGCAAACTCGCTCCCATCGCCCTGGCCGCTTCGACAACGACCCCGACCTGGACGAAAAATCAGATATCAAAGCAACCACTCGCTCGATCCGGACAAACTCGACGGCTTCCTTTCAGTCTTCCATCGGTGGCGGCAACAGGCCCGTGAGGCGGGCACGCTTTGCCGAAGCGACGTCTGTCTTCTCGCCCGCCTCAGGCCCTGGCGAGAGTCAATCACCCTTTGCAGATCCGCCTGCGACCGGCAAGATGGAGAACGGCATTAGTCACAACACAGCCGCCGCGCCATCAGATGTCGGATTCGGCTATATCGCAGACAACCAGCCCGTCGAGCAAACAGTCTATATTCGAGCTGATCCTAATGGCGCCGCGGGCCAGCCTCTCAAGTCCGCTTTGAAAACACCGGGGACCGCGTCCAGAATGTTGAACCCTCTTTCTCCAACCTTCCGGGAAGAACAGGTCCTTGAGAAGGAGGAAATGAAGACCGAGATTCAACAGGCTAAAGATCTGGTAAGTCTTCTCTGCAGGCGCTGCGTTCTTCTCCTCCTCGCCTTCTAACACGCAACATAGAAAGTCAAAACCCGTGTACGCATGGCCAAAATGGTCCTACGAGGCGTGAACTTCTCCTGTTCCCTGATCGTACTCGCCATGCTGTCGACTGTATTGACAATTTTCCACGCGACCAGATCCCTACCGCCGCGGAACAACCTGCCTCCGTGGGCGGCCGGCCAAAAACTCTGGCCACAGATTGTCGTTTTGTCCATCGCTTGTGTTTCGCTCCTCTTCTCCATCATTGTCATTTTGGCGTACTGCCGGGGTGGACACAAGCGTGCGGAGAAGGTCGCTGTATATTACACCATGTTTGCGGTGGGATGGTTCATGTTCAGCATTGTCATGTGGCTCGTCGGTGCGGGCATCCTGCACGGGAGCAAAGCCAGCGGCAACGGACAGGATTTGTGGGGTTGGTCCTGCAAGGACAACAAACGCCGCCAACTCTTCGAAGACGACATCCACTACGCGCTGGTATGTCGGCTGCAGGACTGGTCCCTGATTTGTTGCATCATTGAAGTTGTTGTCGAGGTGATCGTCATCGCCATCTATGGTATTGTCTTCTACAGGTTCTGGAGCAAGAACCGACTCAGGAAATCCATGGACGCGCGCGATCGTGCCAGAAGCGATCTATACCTCGCCCAGCTGAGGACCCAATCTGCACCGAACACTCCGGGCTTCGCTCAGACACCCCGAACTCCTGGTTTCCCATCCGCGCTCAAGAGCCAACAGGACATACACTCGGCCGCAGAACAAGGCACGTCACCGATACAATTCGCCTCACCGCACAGCATGACCACTGCGTCACCATTCAAACTTCAAGCCCCACCTATCCGAGTAACGAAAGCAACCCCTATTTCCACCGCGACCGAGGGTATTAGCTCACCAAGACTGTTCTCCCCGTCATCACCACCTCCACAACCGCCCATGTCTCCTCCCCCTGAGGAACGAATACACGAGCACATGGGCGCCGCGCCTGGAGAACAACAGTATGAGTCTGTCCCGATTCCCGGGGCGAACTATGTGCCCCCCAGTCACAACCAAGGACAGCCTGGCCAGGCGTTTTGAACATGGAACTGAACATAAAACCCAGATCACAGGTGTTCAGGGACAAAGAGGATCGCGTTAATCGGATGATATTGTAAAGGACTAATACAGGTGTGGCCAACCCCTCGGAGTAAGAAGGACCAGTTGTGTATGCGGGATGAAATATTATGAGCGCTACTTGCATTTACTACAGCTTCAACCAGCTTTTTAAGGAACAGAAGGGGATCAGACGGAGAAAACAGGTGCAGGTACCAGTGCAGGACCACCACAACCAGGACTTTGTCAAGTCGAAATTTTCTTTTCTATGTTACATTTACAAAACCAAAATCTATATCTCCATCTTACAGTTTTTGGACTCTTTGGCTTGTGTGTGTCTTTCCGCCTCTTAGACATGATGCAAGATACCAAGGTGAATTCAGACGTCCCTTTGGTAGAGGTTACTTGTCCATATAGAATCCAAGAACTCGGTCCGGGGGGTCTTTCTTACCTTTGATCCTTGTCTTGTTTTCTCGCCGTTGACGATTGGGCTGACGTACAAGTAGGGTGGAGGTAAATTTCTTTTTCGGGTCATATTAGAAGAAGTTGACACGGATGTGGACGTGGAAGCTGATATATAGGCGGGCGTAGCGGGTAGGAACGTGGAGGTGGATATGGATATGAACATGAACATGGGCATGAATATGAATATGAATATGAATGATTATGGACATTGGGGATAACTCCGTTTGTGTGCACATGATGTACCTATTGTATGCGCACCACAGCTTCGCCACGCGCAAGGCTTCCGTTACAAGTGTGAATCCTCCCAGTGTTATTACCAATACCAATGCCCCAGACCGGTCCGGTACCAAGTTTTTTGTTGTTGTCCTCGTAATACCCATTAATCACCCCCTAAAAATACATCATTGAGGAGATATGAAGAAAAAGAAAAAGATCAACGCTTCTTCATTCTTCACATTAGCCCACCGTACGGGTCATCTTGCCTCTCGTAATACGCGCGCTTCATCCCTTCCCCTGACGCCCACCTGTGGCGCGGTGCGTATGACGACGGCGACGGCGAGATGCGGAGACCCAGAAACTTGTGCGTTTTGGGTTTGCACGAGTGGTCGTGGTGGAAATGGGATGTCGCGCTGGAGCCCCTTCGCTCTACGTTTCCGATGGCTGGTGAGACCACGGCGGCTCCTATCACGGGAGAAGAGGATGTCGGAGACGGGGTTGGCGACGGCGTGTAAGGCGGCGTGGCTTGCTGTTGGTGGTGGTGCTCAAACATGGCTTTGACCTGTTCAATGCTCCTTACGTGACTGGCGTAGTCCAGCTCCAACACTTCCTCCTGCTGACGTTCATACCTGTGTCCGCTCTGCGAGAGGTTCTCCTTGACGGCCTCTCCAGCGAACGCCAAGATAGCCTCAGGGTCGAAGTTCTGTGATGGCTCAAGGATGCCGGCCCCCACCAGCATATGTAGTGCAGCGAGCAGCCAGTCCTCTTCCGGTCCGTAGGTTGGTGTCCGGTAGAGCAGATTGGATACTTTGGAAGCGAGCTTCGTGACCGGGAGGTTATGAGGACTCAGCAATATCCGGAGGCAGAGACGAAATGGCTGGTTACGAATGTCCGAACTGATGTCTGTGGTTGTCGCTGTTGCCTGGAGATTTTCTGTGGCAGTCTCTGCCTCTGGTGATGACGAGTTCGACTGTTCGGTTGAATCTGATTTTGCCTTGACAGGGACAGGATATGCCTGCTGGCGGAGTTGGTGGTTGTGCATGTCATATAGAACCGTTTCAAGCGGTGGGGTGGCATTACTGCTCGTCTTCGACAAGAGCCGGGAAGTTGAGAAGAATGATTTGGTTTTGGGCCTTTGTGTCGACGGCTGCTGTGCACCATACCGTTGCTGCTGCTGGGCTTCGGTTGCTGGCGTGAGCAATATTGCCCAATGGATGGCGTTGAATCCTTGCTCATCTGGCCGCGAGGGTGAGAAACCTAGTACTGTGATCTGCGACATTTTCTGGTCCTCTTGGTGATGTCTTGAAAAAATAGGTACAATCTCCTCCTCCTCTGCACTCAATCTCAAGGTGGTGAGTACTCTTTGAATGTTCCGAGACCGAGATGTCTTATCACTTAAGAATCTGTTCTGGAGCGGCTTGCTTGTTCGTAACAGGACGCCTTGGGCAGTTCTGTCTTCCCAGGCCGCGTGTGATGTAATCCTTCGTTTATTAATTCGTCGCTCTGGGCTTTCCTTCCCGTCTGGATTTGTTGATTTTTGTACTCAACTCATATAGCGGCTGACTTTTTGGAAACCTGTGCGCCTGACTCGAGCAATAGCCAATGCTGTTCCAAATGATCTGCAAGGACCAAAGAGTGACAAAGGCCTAACTGCAACCTATTTGGGGTCGACTAGTAATCAACTGTGATGGGATTTCAACTAGATTCGTTCAGAAGGGGTCAAAAGGGACGGTGGTCCGCACACAATAGCCGCCAAATTCCGGATGTCGATGGTATGAGAGGCGATCTGAGATGTCCTTGTAGGGCAAGGGCACCAGAAGAAACCAGTCTTGATATACTTGTACTTGTAGGGTCCTATGCTGGACGAGTTGCATTTTTGGCCGGTTTTATTCCGGATCCCCAGTTTCATGCGCATCGAGACCCGTGAGAGAAAAAAAAGGAAGATATGGGGATGATGACACCTGCAACAGCCATCAAATCACGCATGCTGGTTTTCCCTTTGCAGTCTCCAGCAGCTGGAGTTTCTTCCAGAATCCAGAGCATTTTCGAATCCATGTGTTAATCGTTGCGGCAATTTGTCCGGGGATGATCCTTTTGGCGTTCATGCTACGCGTCGTGGTTGGTTGGAACCCCTTGCATCTTCTTGTGGCCCTCCGGCATCTTCCATCCAATGACTTGGGAGTGAGGTCAGGATCGCAAGGACAAGCCCAGGGATGACTTGTCTGACATGTGCCCGAGACTTCCCCGAGGCCCAGAAAGAGGCTGGCGAGGTTCGTCGGCAAACAGACCGCGTCCCTAGAGAGTGGAAGAAGGCGATCCAGATGTCATGCGAGCCCCTGAAGAAGACAAACAGCATACCGTAACAGAGAGTAGACGTTCTCTTGGAATCTACAAGTAGGTACACGTAGGCGGTCAGTCAATAATAGCGACGAACATCAACTCGCATGGTCACCTAGCCTTAGCCTTGGCGTCACGTGACTTCATTCGCAGTACATTTTCAGTCAAATAGTAGAACTAGAGGTCATTCGCTCGATGTAAAGAGGACGCCCAGACTATTCTCACATTAGCCAGACTTTGCCGCAAAGCATCCTCATTAGGCAATGGGAAGTCGCCTTTGACATCATCTTGGATATGGAAGAGAAATGCATTCTACCGCCCTAGTGCCAGTCTGGTATCTACCCGAACGTCACGCCTTAAACATTGGATAGTCTCCTTCGCTGGTACGAAGACATGGGAGAAGTAGCGGGTTGGTACAAACCCTCAACTCTGTCGGAAGATGCACTTTGAGGTGTAGCAAGTCACTGGGATCCCTTAGATCACCAGGGCCTGTTTTCACAAACCGGAGCTGAGATGGAAGGGTATCATTTGGAATATAGCTGGATCTTGTCATATCGGAGTGTCAGTTGTTGTACAACGAGGGTGGTAATCGGAGTGTTTTATTACACGAGAATGATGGCTTTTTCGAACATTCATCTGCACAGCTGACAGGGTGAAACCTCCACATCGCCTTATGTTACTACCCAGCCGTGACTTGTAGTAGCAGCACCATCAGAGAACCCAACCGCATGAGCTCGAGAGAAATCGCTCATTGCCATACATTGAATCCTTTCCTGTAAGTGTCCCACAGCGAATGGCTTGAGAGGTCCACAGCATTTCTGTTCACTTCGTCGAGGAATAGTTTCCTTCTCGTTTCCTGTTGAAAGCACGCTGGTCTTTCAGCCACCGTCGGTACCCAGCCACACTTCCCACTTTCTCGCCATAGAAGTCAGGCACGGGGTTGTTGGTGCTCGCACCCGTGGGGTTGACCCTGTGCTTTTTAACCCTTTCAAAAAATTCTCGCTCTTTTTTGTTGAACTCTGGCAACCGACTTCGATGCAATAGTCTCCATAGGGTGTTTCCGAAAGCTGGGCCAATCAGCCAGCCAAAGAAAGTGGCCCCAAAAGTGGCGATCCCAATGCCAATGACAGGATCAGTAGGAATGATTTTGGTGATGTTGTCAGCAAATGCTGGGATTTCGGAAAATGCTATCAATGCTCCGGCTGTAGAAGCAAAGGACGTAATGATCGAGGAAGTGACTGCGTAGCGACGTCGTATGGTTCGAAGGCGGAAGAAGGCATTCCAATCGAGAGCAGGGGGAGGAGAGGAGGATGACGACGGAGGGGTAGAGGTTGTCGAGGCAGAGGCATTCGAGGTTGTCGACGCGTTTCTCGTCCGACACAGAGAGGGGGTGAAAAATGAGGAAGGGGTCGTGGTTGAGGACGGCGGACTTGCAGCTAGAGGTGTGAATTTCGATGCTGAGATTCGGCGATGGCTTTGCGCAACCAGAGCTACCGAAGACAAATCGCGTCGTGATGTCGGCAACACCTTCTTCGTCGGGGCGACGACATTACGAGCCTGGATCAGCTGTAGACCCAACCTCGCAGGCCTGGTAGACATTCTGAGTCGGAAACCAGCTGGTTTGCTGAGGGCAGAGCAGTTGAACAGATGTTTTTTGGACCCAACAGACGATGGCCAAAGTGTCTCAGGTGAGGTTTATCAGATCAAATCCTGCTAAGAGACTGAAGCCACGGCCCGTATGCCAGATGCGACCAATGACAAGTGCCAGCCAGTAACACTAGACCAATGGGGGATGAAGTTACAAAAAGTATGCAGCCACCTTTTGCGATGATTCCCCAATGTTGTAGCTGATCTGAGACGGGAACGCAGCTTTGGTGATGGTGGTAGTGGTTGTCAAAATCCTTCAGAAGAACACGTGCAGAATGGGCCACAACCCCCCAAAAGTCCTTCGCTAAAGTGCCCTAAACTTTGCAGGCCCGGGCGCTACGTACGGGCGCTCCTCTGGATGCCTCTGGTGCCTCTAGCTGAGCTACTAGAGCGATGGCATCGTCTTGTCTGCTCATCGGCGCATGTCCAGTCCAAGCAAGACTGGTGCCCGGGCTCGCATCGGGAGTGTGCCCAGGGCATGCCGGTGTGCCATCCACTGCCTGCCCGGGTTTCAGTGTACTTGTACCGAGTACCTCGTACACACCGCCCATACGAGGTACTCGAGTCCTTTAGTTCAGCTCGGGTAATGGACCCCTCGTCGAAGTCTTCGAGGGTCCCTTCTGGATGCTGTCCTTGTGGCACAAGTGGTTTAGCCCCCTCCAACTTCTTCGGAAGCTCTCGCCCGGCTCACCTCGTCCACTTTTTGTGCCATTGCGCTATCCACCCCAAGCCAAAAAGGCCGTGGTTCGCGTCCTTGTCTGGCCTATCCGTGCCTTTGACTCGCCCAATGCCCTCACCTGGGCCGCCTAAGGAAGGCTCAATTATGCATCCTCTTTTGGTTAACCTTCCAGAAACCAATAAACCTATCAGTGTTAATTCCATCCCCTTTCTTATCCAGAGTACGCTTGATCTAGAAGCTGTATGGCCATGGCACGCCCTCTGTCCGTATTCTCCCCGCCCATGCCGCTTTCGCACCTGAGTCCAGTGCCAACATCTCGCCAGTCTTAAATCTGTCCCGCGTCCGTGGTCCTCGAGTTTAACTAATCCTCTCGATCCTTTCCACAATCTCAACCTGTTTCTGCTTCGGAGATGACTCTGAGATGATCACTTCATTCCGCGCCGAGTCTCACACCCTCTCCGCACAGATGCTGATGTCGCTGTCCTACGATCATCGCCGGTGACAAGTCTCTGCCGACGCCATGCCGCGCCCAAAGAAACCCGAGCAGGACGGGAAAGAGGTTAAAAAGCGCTCCAGGAATGGCTGCTGGTTGGTCCATACTCCCTCAACGTGGCGAGCTCCATAACTTATATTTCCCTTCCGCAGGCCTTGCAAGTCGAGGAAGGTCAAATGGTCCGTCCTTTCCGTCCCGCATGTGAACTGGTCGATGGAATGCTGACAGTGCGTTTGTTTCAGCGGAGAGGAGAAGCCGACCTGCGCCAACTGTCAGCGACAAGGCGAAACCTGCGATTACAGTATTCGATTGAACTGGGATGGCCGGAACAAGAAGAAAGAGGAAGGAAATGCAAAGTCTGGTGCGCAGATTCTGTCGTTCAACACTCCCCAGCCGCCCTCGAACGGATACACCAACGGCGGCATCGACCAGAGTCCCAGCATCAACGACCAGATCCTAGCCCCTCCAGTCACCATCCAGGCTCCCGACTATTCAGTCGACCAAGCCACCGCAGAGTCCGGGTTGCCTTCGATCAATCGCTTCTCAAATAATCTCTCTGTCCCAGCGACGGGTGATTTCAACCCTGCCATCCTGCCACCTCCGCCGATGCTGAGAACTCCCCAGTGGGGGGACAGCGCCAATGTGAATGCCTCCTCTGTTCCCGACCCTGCTCTCATCCCGCCCTCAGTGCGACATGCGATGTCTCTGCCACCGTATCCCTCACCTTCAGAATCTGGGTTTGGCAGCCCGAACCTCGGCAACGGCATGAACAATTTCAATGGCTATTCCATGCAAATGCCCCCGCCTATGCACACATCCAATCCTATGGCCTATCAAGAATCCATCAATTCGCCCTACAATCCCAATAAGAGGATGAAGTTGAGTCCGAGAACAGATAGTTTCGGGAGGAATGGCCCTAACTATCAACGAGCGGGATCATATGGTCCGAATGACACAGAAGAGGTCGGTCCGCGTGTTCAATTCAACCCGCACACGCCCACTTTCTTTCCCTCCTATATTAGCAATCCCTTGACACCAGCACCTTCGTCCACTTCTCAGACCCAGGACAACGAGGACAGACGAATCTCCGTGAGTTCGCTCCTCTCTGAAGATCCAGAGCCAGATGATCGCAGAGATTCCAGACAAGACGACCACAATGGGATTGCGGACGAACCGATTCCTCGACGGGGCTCTTTACACCAGCGGATGATATCATACTCGGAAACGGAGACTTATGGGCAAGACCGTGGTAATGTGGACCTCGACATTCCGCGGAACAACGATACAATGGCTATATCAGGCATGTCACCATCAGAACACAGCGACTTCGAATCTTGGTTGAATGACACAGATCTGGGTGTACCCGAGTTTGGGTTTGGGCTGGTCAGCCGAGAGACCGTGTTTGCAAGCGGGGGATATTATGCCTCGCCTGTGCCCATCAAGATCCCTCGAAAGCTGGAGCCATTGCCGCGCACTCTGTCAGAGAATCCGATGAACCTATTGTACTTCCATCACTTCCTCAATCACACAGCCAGGATCCTTGTTCCGCACGATTGTCCAGAGAACCCGTTCAAGACCATCCTGCCAAAGAGTACGTACCCGAGATTCCTCCTGAATCCTTTGTGATTTGAATCCATCCTCTGACTTAGAATAGTGGCCGTTGATAACCCGAACCTGCTGAATCTGCTACTGGCGTACTCGGCGTGCCACCGGGCCAGGCTTTTGAATCATCCCGAGCCTGCGAACCGCATAGCGCACTGGGTCCGGGACGTCTTCCCTTCCCTACGGCAGACTTTAGACAATGTGTCAAATACCGAGGTATCGAACGCGAACTTGGCGACGGCCATCATGCTTGCCTCGTTGGAAATCATCTCTCCTTCCAGTTTTGGTGTTTCTATACCCTGGCAGAATCATCTCAGCATTGCTCGGAGTATTATTCGCGCTCGCACAGGACCACACTCCATTTCGCGCAAAGATCCTGTCATGTACTTTTTGACCAGGTGGCTAGCGTATCTCGACGTGATGGGTTCACTATCTGGGAGGCGTAACGAGGAGCCTCTTTTTGCAGGCAACTATTGGTCCAGCTCGCATGAGGACAGCACATCGGCCAAAGAGTTATCCTTGACTGATGACGATGGCGACGACGAAGACGACTATACGATAGATTGTCTTCTCGGATTCACCACGCGATGTGTACAAATCTTGGCTCAGGTGGCTGTTTTAGCGAGAGAATGTGAAACAGCAGGCAGAATCGACCCCGATACCGGGCAAATCAACGAGGACTGGAAGCCTTCCATGGACATACTCAAGAGGGCGGAGAAACTGCGCCAGGATCTTGAAAAGGCTCGCAACCACGAACAAATCCAGTGCGCACATCACAGCCCTCAGATGACCAAAGCATCTCTCTGTGGAACGCACGGCACGCGTCGCAATTCAGCCTACGCCGAAATGTCGGAAAAGGATGTCGAAGAATCCCTGGCGACCAACTCGGCCTTTCACTGGGCTGGACTGGTCCACCTCTTGCGACGAATCCATAATCTGCCGCGTGACGACCAGGAGGTGCAGACGGCGGTCCATGAAATTGTCAAGATCCTGCAGCAAATCCGAGCCGGTGGAAGTGCCGAAGCATGTTTGCTCTTTCCCATATTCACTGCTGGGGTCGAAGCAGAGGATGCTTTGGATCGCGCAGAAGTGTTGAGTCGGATCAAAGGAGCCGAGGGACTTGGGATGTGTCAAGTCAGCCGGGCTCGGCGGATTATGGAGGAAGTTTGGAGAACCGGATACAGTTGGGAATGCTTGGTAACCGGAGAGTTCTTCGGCTGACCCCAATCCGAAGCTGGATATGGATGATTAAAGAGGGTCGGGGAGATAGACCTTAGCGGAGAGGAGGAGTGAGATGCCGACTCGCTTCATATTCACCACGTTACGTTCACGGAGCACATTTTCTCGAGCGTTGGAGTTGCGGGCGTCGTCCAAATACCCAGCCCGTCGTTACATTTCGTTGATTTCTGGTACATACCAATTTGGGATGGCAAGTCCGATGCCACAGTTCAATTCTTTTACATGCTAGACTTCTGCAGTTGGGGTCTTGAGTACAAGTGGAGGTGGCTTCAGCCTTGCCCACGTAAATACAAGTCCATGTGTGACAAGGCTGCGGGGCTACAAGGCTACGAGGCTGGAGGCTGCAAGGCTGATTCAGCCCCCACGATACTTCGGAAGTCAGACACCCACCAATGCGAGAATGTAATTTACGTCAGCTTCCATCTCACTTCGTTGCTCTTCTACAAGATTCACTCTTACTGTTCTCTCTGTCAATTTTTTTCTTGGTTTATATCCCATCTCTACCAGTCTTCTTCGTGTTATAGATTGAGCGGACGCCTTTTACGCACAGGTCTAGGAAATAATATCGTCAGTGGGCCGTCGTTCTCTTCGATATCTGTCTGTCTGGCTGTCTGTCCTTGTCTTTTCGATTTTGATTTGACGGCCCAAATCGTATACGAATTGGTTACTCGTCCATTCCGTCTCCCGGGCACTCCGAGCTCGCTACAAAAGATCCCTTTTCGAAACAAAGCATGGCCTCGGGCTCGCCGTCTCAGACACCTGCAGTGGACAGCCTCATCCGGCGCCACCCTCTCCAAAAGCTCCAGTCGCCCTCGCGGGGGGCCTCGGCGTTGCTTCACTCGATCGGCCTGGCCAGTTTCGCCTACAGCTTCAACTGGCTGAGCACGCACCCCAACCACATCAACAGCGCGTACGGCTGGCACTTTCAATACCTCACCATCATCGGCCTGACGCTCGCCACGGGGACGTTCATTCTGGGCCTGCTGGCGGACCTGACCCTGTCCCCGAAATTGTTCGCCGCGAAGAACGTCTTGAGTATGTGTTCGGCCCCGATGGAGGTCCTGGTCAGCACCCTGTACTGGGGGTTGAGGGCGATTGACCCGACGCTGGTGGTGCCCAAGGAGCTGGAGCTGCCGCTCGCCCCGGACGTCGGCTTCCACCTCACGCCGTCGGCGCTGCTGCTCGTCGACCTCCTGCTCTTCAGCCCGCCCTGGACCATCACCGCCCTGCCCGCCATCCTCCTCAGCACCGTCATCGCCTTTCTGTACTGGTTTTGGATCGAGCTGTGCTACTCCTACAACGGCTTCTACCCTTACCCGCTCTTCGCCCTTTTGGACCAGACCCAACGCGTCGGCCTCTTTGGCATGAGTGCCGTCGTCATGGCCGGCAACACGGTCGTCCTGAAGCGCGTTTATGGCTTTCTCAACGGGTCTCAGAAGGCGGGCGGCGAGATACCCGGCAGGGTGAAGATATAGAGGATCCTAGTGTTGTGAATGCTTGGAGCGAGATAGAGGGACAGGAAGGGGAGATGGAGGAAGAAAAGCGAGCTAGAAGATGGAAAGCTGGAGGAGGGAAAATAAGCGCGACATTTCTTTCCACTCTCTCCCTCTCTCGCTCTCCGGGGATCTGGCTCGATCTGCAATTTAATAGTGAGGCCGGCTTCGCTTCATCTAGTAAATTCATATTCAGGGAGAGCAAGGGAGGATATCAACTGCTACCACTACTCCGTTGATACCGTGCGTTTGGGGCTGGGCCGGGGGGGTTCAAACAGCGCGTTGGATCACAATCTACAATTTTTACCTACCTACCTACGTACCTGGCATCTAACCAGGGGCTTAGACCTTATGTGAGTTTTATTCGTGTCTGGACATTGCAAGATGTTGGTTTCCGTTCCAGCAGCAACCACTGAATTCTAGATTGGTGCTAAGCAGTATACTCGGTATTCCCGCTTGAACCGCACTCCGTCTCGCTCGACAGGCCTTTGATGTATATGTACTCAAGAACAGCACCACAAGCTTTTGCATGGTCCTTCGTTTTGTAATCACATCAATTTCAATGCTTATTGAGGCAGTCGCATCGATCAGATCTGCGATCGTGATAATATGGCACAGTCCGACGAGCCATAGCAGTAAGGAGCCATGCACTATTCACTCAAGGGCAACCCTATTAGGCATAATAGCATTCCTATCCGTATTAACAATATTAACTGTATTTGATCTAGCGATGGCTTCATCGCTACCTAGTGACTACATAAAAATTCGAGAGCGCGTCTAATGGCTGTCAAACCATGCCACTTTCCCCCCTCCCCCCCTAGAAGCTCCCTCTTACGGAACAACCAATAATCAAAATCGACACGGAAACAAATGCCTTTGTGATCGTTAGAGAGGAATAATGAAAAGACAAAGACCACTTACCAGGATGAACAACTCAAGCAACCGAGTCGCATACCATGCGCAGGTTGACTCAGCTTGTACAAGAAAACGGTCCATTTCCTTTCGGAGGACATCGGTGTCAGTGCGGACGCGAGTTCGAAGGACATCGATGTCACATCGGAGGTGTTTGATGTCACGTCGGAGGCAGTCGATGTCACATTGAAGGCCTAGCAGATCTTTCGATATCTTGGATCGCATGTCAACCATGTCTGTTTTGATGTTTGACTGAAGAATTATCAGGTCGGCTTTCGTTTCGACGCGCGCCATGTTCATATTGGAGCGAAGACTGCGGGACATATCCTGGACAGATAGGCTGACAGGGGTAGAAGGGGTATCCGGTATATTAGGATAGAGCGAACCTATAGATATGTTAGTAGCCTTACACTCATAGTAAAGTGATGTACCTTACGCTCATTGTCTGGAATGTACGGGCTTGTGATGTATGGAATTGAGTGGCATTCTTTGTCGCACTTATACCTCGTTGGAAACCGCTGGATGACAGTCGTGGCAAGGCTTGACGCAACATTTTGGATGATGTTCCAAGAGGATTTGACAACGTTGGGGGATAGAGCGTAAAGGGGTGGGTGAAGGCGAGGTAAAGGTGAAGTACAGGTGTAGGAGAATTCAAACATGAGAGGATTAAAGGGTAAGAGAGGATCAAAAAAGTGAGAGAGAATGAAAAGTTGGTAGAGGACGAAAGGTTGGTAGATAAGTAAATCGCGGGAAATAACGCGTGTTGAGCACAAGGCTGGAGCTTTGGTTGGCTGTGTGGCACAGCAAGAAACCCTGGACGCCTTTGAGCGAAAGCTTCTGCAAGGCTGGCCTGTGGTTAACATCAAATAAGACTTTGATACCATTGTTCCTAGAAGACATCAGCAGAACCTTGACAGTTCCTCTATCCTGCATCCAATGAAACTCCGAGCCCTCCTACCACGTTTCTCTTTAGGAAATGGGGGCACACTTGAGGAACAACATCTCCAACCGTTCTTCAGCCCAGATCGTTCATGGCCTGACAAAAGTCGTCTCGATGTGTTGATCTTTCTTTGGACCACGAACTTCATGCAGGGTGGTCCAGGAGAAGAGAGAAAAGGGCGAATCTGTGTCAGGACGCTTGAGTGTGAATGAGTAAGAACTGTTGTAAAAGTCTTCCACGCAGAGGTGGCCTCCTGTACCGTTAAGGACCAGTCTCGGCTCTGACTGTGAAGCTTGATTTTCGTCGAACGGCAGGTCTATCTTGTGAAAGAGGTAGTCAATGGCCTCAGTTCCGGGCTTGGTAAACCATATGCTGATTGTGTGGACGTTTTCGGCTCTCGACAGACGCCAAATGTATTTCCTGGAGAAGGTGAAGGTGGGAACGCTGGCCAAGTTGTTGCCGACAGCCTTCATCATCTCAAAGTTACCCTGCTCATGATACAAGAGTTCTGCATCGGGGATGTTGAGTTTTCCGTCTGCATCGAGCACGGGTGAAGGAGAAGGCGTCTTTGTGAATGTTGCTGTGCCTGAGCATGTCCCTGATGGTTCTGATGGGTCGGCGCTTTGTAACTTACGCTTGAGGAGCCAGGTGCCGGAGAGGTCTTGGAAGAGGCGGGTGAGAAGATTCGAGGCGGACGAGATGGAGTTGGACATGGTAGGTAGGCAACAGTGTGGACGGGAAGCGCAAATGAAGCGTGAGAGCTTGTGTAGCATCAGACGGAGTGCCTCGTCTGTAGGTAGGCAGGTAGGTGCGAGACATGCAGTTTGAGTACAGACGCTAATATCTCTGGTGGTAGTGAGTAGCCGAGGCGGCAACGCCCCTCCCACCCAAAGGAGCCAAGCCTACCCAGGTACGTACATATGTAGTGCCTAGCTCTGCCCCCTAAGACACCTAGATGACCTATCTTGCGTGCCTCTACGGAACCCCGGTGACCCCTGTGCCTCCCCAAGCATTGATTTGACAGCGGTTAACTGCCGGACTGAGAGCGAACCCCCTTTCCACCAACCATCTCTCCCGTGCACCTTTTTGCTCCGCGCGAACCTGTCACCCTGTGTTTATGCATATTTCCTCAAGCTTGTCCTTGCTTTCTACCGGCTCGCTCGCTCATTTACCTTTCTGGAAGCGGAAGTGCCAATTGAAAAATGCCTATCAAATCCCCGTCTACAATCCTAGCATGTCTTTTAGGTTTCTACTCCTCCTCCCTTTCCATTCGCCTTGTTTCTGCTCTCTGCCATTGCCCACCTCCGAGTTAGCAGCATCTTCACTCGTTTGAACTGGCTGGTAGATGCGGCGACTCACCATGTCCGCCGTTTACTCTCCCTAGCCTTGATCACGGTCCTCCATACTTCAACAGTCCGACCCATGTTCGATCCCTTCGATTACAATCAATCCTCTCGCGCCTGAGCCTTTCTACCACGACCCTGTGAACTCGTCCAAAGCGTACGCGACACAGGTCAATTATGGCCAAAATGCGCTCCTCCTCATCCTCATCCATAACCCTCCTGAAATCCCCCTCTGTCCTACTCGGCCTCCTGCGTCTTGTGTCGGCTCAGAGCATTGTTCCGACATCATCAACCTCCCAATTCCCTAGCTGCGCTGTCAATTGTGCAGTCCTACTCCAGGCGCAGACTGCTTGTGTGCCCCCTTCTGTCCCTGCCACAAATCAGATCACATACGAGAATTGCTTCTGTCAAAGCAGCTTCCTGCAGGCGTTGTACAGCACCCCAGACTCCATCTGCACCGCCGAGTGCACGAGCGAGTCCGACAGGACACTGCTGCAAACATGGTTCACAACCTTTTGTCAACAGGTTGGTAGCGGTATCGACCCGTTAGAGTCCACAACTTCCGCCCTCCAGCCGGGGTCTACAACTGTCGTGACCATTACGAGTTTTTCTACACCTCCTTCGACAGCTACAAATACGGGGACGGGAAGCGCATCTGCGTCTGCTGCTTCGCACCAGTCCTGGTAGGTCTATTCTCGGGGGTCAATTGTTGCGGTGTTGACAAAATTACAGGATCGATGGTCATTGGCAGTGGATCCTGATGCTCGGAGTTCTCATTGTGGGTTTCGCGCTTCTCACTTGGCTTGCGATCTGGTTCAGGCGGCGACAACGTAGAAAGATCGAGGAACGGAGAGTGGCGGCTTCGGGATTTCCACCAGTCGACGACCGCAAAGGAGGAGCTCGTGCGGCAACTCCAGATATTTGGGGTCCGCATCAGGTAGGTCATAAGCGGTAAACATCTGATGCAGTGATCTCGCTGACCTGTTGGCGAAGCATATGCATTTCACAAATGGTTGGGAATACCATAATGATCCAGCCATCACGGGCGGCGCTTCTTCCAACAAGCGTGACCGAAGATCCAACAGAATCTCCTCTCAACAGAAGCACCGGGCCCCCCCTGAAATGACCGAAATGAGTGGCGGGAGACCACCCTCAACACGGCAGCACTCGGCATCCAAAGGCAAAGACAGGGTAACTGATGAAATCATACCCGTTGAACCCGAGTCAGGGAATGCGGATAGAAGCCGCAGCAGAAGCGCAAGGCGGAGGGACCCGGACAGTGATACGGAAAGACATCAACTCGACTCGGACCACCAAAGACGGCTTCGCGAGGTCAGGGGATCACGACGAAAGAAAGACAACCATACATAAGATTATGGTGAAATAGAATGTGCTGGTAACATTGACGAGGTATGAGGCGTACATTCCGTTATGTGATACGTTCTGGCAGACGTATGTGCCGCAATGATGGCAACCTGATACTCGAGCAGAGTGTTGGAGGTCTGTCGATTTGGATATTGTTATGGTATGAACATTGGGGTATGGGGTGACGAAGGATTTGTAGAATGAAGACTGTACTTCCTACATATACCTAAAAAGGATGACAATTGGAAACTAATGGCGCACTTCTAGCGGCTAACGCCCCGGAAAAGGCCAGAAGGGGCCATGACTTGCGAGTGTTTTCAAGGACGGGTCACCAAATACAGGAATCCGTCCTCCGCATAGCTCCCAATCTGGTCAATACGAGCACCACCTCCACAAAAATACTCGATCCGGCTTAGTGCGGGCTCTGAACCCGCCAAATACTTTGTGCACTTGTAGATCCTGCAACCCATTTGCTTTGTCTGAATTCCTCTTGTCTGAATTTTGATTTTTGATCTCGGAACTAGCACGACTAGTCACGGGGCAATATATGTGTTGTTTCCTTTCCAGGCTCAACTGCACCAAAACATCAATTTCCTCGTTTGGCGCCGTTTGAACTCTACCCGGCCTTGGCCGAGAGCTTCTCTCGGCTTCAGCCTCAGTCCGCTCACTGAACAGACATCTCTGGCTCCGAAGGTTTGGTGCAGCGTCCCAGAAGTGGCAGGCGAGTGACTGCACTATTACCTACAAGCATCTTACTTGACTTGGTCTTCAAAAGTACCTCTGAAAGAAGAAGAAGAAGTCCTGATCGGCGAGCGTTGCTGGGTTCGTGGTTGGCACTATAAAAAAGAGCACATCGCCACGACAACAGATGTCAATCACCGCCGGGGAAATCTGTTTCGAAGCCTGGGACACTGTCTTGGGATCTCTCAATGTTTCTGCAATTCGAACTATTCGTCGAATCGGGACAGTTACACGCTGATGGCTTGCTCTGTACGCGCAGCAACGCAGCGCCTACTGAGCATTGTCTGAAAGAGGCCGATGCGAGTGAAGGAAATGCAGTATTCGCGGCCAACACACGGTTGCTATCGAAGATCCCAGAGCACGTATCTTTACCATGAATGGACAATTGTAACTTTCCATTCGTAGCACAGCACGTCTAGGACTGCCGATCTCAGCCACTGTTTACAACAAGAATCCTCTAGTAAGTTACCCCTCCGGCGTCCTCTCGCACCAACAGGCCATCTATATATTTCTGGATGGGACTTCGGATCAGAGATTAGTGGTACGGGCACCTGATTCTCTCTTGCCTTGCAAAGTTTCATCTATACTGTTCTTGACCATAAAAAAAAAGAATGGCGTTCGCTTGGGCGGTCCTACCTTTGCTTCTTCCCGCACTAGCATTTGATATTGCAAGGCCGGATTGCACTACCAGTACCACGAGCTTGACTAGCCTGGATGGCGGCATCGGAGCAACTTCAAGCTCACTGACTACGACGATGACGACTTCCACAATCACTTCCATGAGCACGACCTTGACACCTACTTCCACGACGTTGTCTACCAGCACCACCAGCTCAGCCGCAGTATCGCCAACGAGCGACTGCATGGCCTCAGCAATCTACCAATCCGACGAGTACTGCGGCTGCTCTTACTTCATGGAGTGCGGGTTCCGCCCGACTTACTCGGAGGGCACCATCTTGGTCGGCATCTCTGGGCTGGACGGCGTCACCCAGAACCACGCCGAGTACTGCGCAGACCAGTGCGACGTCGACTACCTGTGCCTGAGCGTCCTCATTGACATCCAAGGACAGAGATGCTATCTGTACAACGAGCTTCCCGAGGACGGAATCGCTGATGTCAACTATGATACGGTGCAGAGAGCGAACCTCGGGCCTGATTCCTGCGTCAATGACTCCACCGGCGTCTGTCTAGCCAACGAGCCCCTTGGCCGTGGTCGGAGACGATAGAGGGTTGTTCGGCTTAGTGGCTGGAGAGGACGGGAAATGAGTTCCCGTTCTTTCTAGGGGATATACTGAACAACTTGTTGAGGCTGGAGCATTCTTGGAGTGGAAATACCGTTGTGGTTGGTTCGCGGTGTTTGGAGGACTCATGGCTGTGTTTTCTCATGTCGGCTCCTCTTCCCTCTCAGATCCTCTTGTATCGAGTGTATCTTGAAGACGGTTATCGCCCGTAACAAAAACTGATCAGCAGAAAAAATATTGATGAGAGGTGTGTCCAACGATGTCAAAGGTTACGGCAACGTCCAATTTCGATCCACCTCAGATAATAACTGCGAACGATCGCCGTTAATGGAGCGGCATTTCGCGGTCGAGCCGATCCGGAGGTTATCAGGCACAAGTGGCACTGCATGGGCTCGTCGGCTGACACAGGGTGGGGAGATTTGAGGTCGCAGCAAGGGTGAGCAGAGCGCAACTGTGGACACAGCATAGGTAGCATTGTATTTGGATGATAATGGTGATGATGAGAGAAATATAATGCTTTGGAGTGAGAGACTCAGCACTTGAAATTGACTGCGTTTGTTAGTGTCTTGGCCTCCGCAGCTGCGCCCTGGTGCCTTTTCTTCACTCAACCTCATACTCTCTTTGCTACTCTTTGCTACAGTCAATGAATTCATCTCTCTCGCATTCGTCCACTCTTCGCTCAAAGGCGTGGGACATCTCGGCAGCGCGAGGCTTCAGGCAGTCTTCCACTTTGTGCCGGAGTTTCCGGAGGAGTCGCTGATGTCTTATCATGCGATGGTTTGCCCTCTCTGGGATCAAGTTGCCCCTCCCACAATGCAACCTAGACGAAGCTCCAACCTGCCTGTCGGGGAATAGATCATCTCCTCACATTGCACAACCTTGTCGAGCTCCTGGTCGAACCAATCGGACAACCTGAGATGCCTGATGTTGGTCGTTATACTTCGTCCAAGCTCCTTCGAGTTCCTGGCGAGCCTGTAAGCTCCTGCACACTCCCGCAGAGCTATCTTTTTGCAACATGGGTGGACTTGACGTAACCTGTCGCCATCTGCAGCACGACATTGGTCATGCAAACCTCGACGAGCTCTTATTTGAGCCGCGTGATGGGACGTTTGAATGCTCAAGCTCATCTCTTGAAAGCTTGTCTGCTCCGATCAGTTCTTGTCTCTTCACCCGGAGTGTGTGATTTCCTTTCACGATGAGGTCCCTCACAACCATCCTCGCGGCTTTCGGAGCTACTATAGGCCTCGTTGCGGCACAAGTCGGCCCTCTCGACGAAGACGGAAGACCAACAACCTACACCGCATACACCTTCGACCAGCTTATTGACCATTTTCAAACCAGCTCTCGATATGCGCCAAACACAAATGCCACCTTCAAGCAGAGGTATTATTTTGACGACACTTACTACAAGCCAGGAGGTCCCGTATTTCTCTATATCAGTGGCGAAACAAGCGGACCATCGCGCTTTTCAAATCTTCAGACTGGGATCATCCAGATTCTGATGAATGCAACTGGCGGGTTGGGTGTCATTCTTGAGAATAGATACTATGGCCAAAGCTATCCATTTCCGAACTCGACAACTGACAACCTGCGATTTCTCACCACTGAGCAGACTATTGCCGACAATGCTTACTTTGCTCAACATGCTACCTTTCCCAACATTACGGGGGGTAACAATTTGACAGCCCCTGGCCACCCGTGGATCTTGTACGGGGGCAGTCTTGCCGGTGCTCAAACGGCATTTTCACTGGTCCAGTACCAAGGATTGCTATGGGGTGGTATTGCTGCTTCGGGCGTCGTTCACGCCGTCCTTGGCTACCCTGAATGGTATAATCCGATACAAGAGAACGGGCCCCCAGATTGTATCTCCCGAATCAACAACATCATCGACAAGATAGACTTCCTGATTGAGCAGAATAACACGGAGGCGATCCAACAACTGAAGAACATCTTTGGACTCGGATCTTTGAGTGATCTCAGGGATTTCGCAATGACCGTAAGTAAGACCTTTCACATTGATCGGAATTGACTGTCTGAACCATCAGATTGCCTTTCCCCTGGGCGGGCCAATGAATTACCCCACCAACACCTGGCAAGAGCTCAACTGGTTCCCGGCCTATGATAGTCCGGATTTCTTCCAGTTTTGCAACAACATCACCGACATGGATGCCCCAGCAAATATCGCCTCGGTTGATATGCAGTTGGCGAACTACACGAATGGCTCAGCCTGGACTGGTCTAGGGGCCTATGCGAATTATGTCAAAGAAGTAATTGTTTCGACCTGTGACAGCCCAGATCTGATTGATACGACGGAATGCTTCTCGACACAAAATGGTAAGTTCGCAGACCGAGGTCTTTAAAATGTGTATTGACCACTCAAAGAAACATTCTACGCCGATCCCACCAATTCAGCCAGTCGATCCTATCTCTACAGCACGTGCATAGAACAAGGGGCATATCAACTTCCGCAGCCGCATGGAAAGCCCTCCCTTCTCTCTCGCGTTATTGGGCTCGACTACACCCAGCAATGGTGCACATGGGCTTTCCCGCCAGGCCCACTCTCGCCCCAAGCTGTGCCATCTCCGGACGGGCCAAACCTGACATGGTACAATAACTATGGCGACTTCAATATTTCAGCGCCGAGATTGGCACTGATTGATGGTGGAAGCGATGTGTGGCGGGATGTATGCTACCATGGCCGCAACGCCAGTACGCGGTATGGGCCCAATCAGATGCTCATCACCGGAGGCGGCCACCACTGGGACAGCTCGGGAATATTGAATATCAGTGCAGAACCAGACTTCATTAAAGCTGCGCATGAGTGGGAGATCCGTCAAGTAGTGGGATGGTTGGATGAATGGGATTTGACGCATGACAAAAAGGTTAGAAAGAGGGATGAGCTGTAAAGATATGACTGGCGAAGACTGTCCGGCATCGCTGTCCAAATGAGAAGATCCCAGGTCCACAACTGTCCTAGCATGACCATGCGTAGCTATGTGTTCTGTTTCTACAAGCCCGTCGATTCGTATTGCCGTAACCAGGTTTGTGATGGTAATGCATGCGATCGGACGGTGCCGCCCCTCGTTTACAACGACAAGCATGAGGCGTCTTGGCAGCTTCTGTGCCTCTTGTCCCCAGCATCCACCGTGTTTACATATATTCAACGCACTACCGACGCTGTTTTTCCCACACGCCTCTTTTCACCATGGGCAGCTCCATACTTACAACAGACAGGTAGATGATATTGCTGTGACCACGCACATCAAATGCTGTGCTGGCAAGTCCAGAGCTGTGTGGCGGTGCAGCGTTTTCATCACGAACCATGTCCCTCCCACGGCCACATTGTTCTTTCACCATCCCCAGCATCCACGACGATGTAGAGCTCGACTGTCGGATTTACTATCCTCGACGAACGGAGAGGAATGCGCGAGTTTTCGGACGGGGTTTCGCGATCCTCGCGCACCCCTACGCACCATTGGGGGGATGCTACGATGATCCTGTCGTGGCGCTTGCTGGCGGCGTCCTGCTCCAGAGCGGTTATTTCTTGACCACGTTCAATTTCAGGTACGAGGGCGATCAGAGCTACAATTTCCCCCCCCGACCCCACACTGACTGTGACTCGAGAGGTGCTGCCGGCTCGGTGGGGAGGACGTCTTGGACGGGCAAGCCGGAGCTGGGCGACTACGTGTCGGTCTATGGGTTGGTGCTGTGCTACATCGACGCCATCTTCCGTCGACCGCCCGGGGAAGGTGCCGCTCCAGTGGGAAAGCCTATATTGGTCCTCGGAGGGTATTCGTACGGAGCAATGATCGCGTCTCATCTGCCCGGGGTGGACGTTGTGAGCGGCCTGTTTCGCTCGCCGGCGCCAGACTCTGCCGAGAGCGAGATCAGGCGTCGGGCTGCAGACCTGTCGCAGGACGCACAGGCCTATCTAGACATGCATTCCGGGTCGGCGACGCTGACGATACCGCGGGCCCGCGGTGGAGCAGGAGAGCCGGTCACCAAGACAAGCCCCGGTGTGGTGATGATGATGGGAGGCTACGAGTCAGACACTGCCGGCCGACGAGTCAGTCGGGAAAACTCTAGGAGAAGCGTCGACGGGGAGAGAATCAGACAGAGTGTGGACCGGATTCGTCGCAAGATGATCAGCCCGCACCAGCCTACCAGCCCGGGGCCGTCGGCAACAAAAGCTCCAGCCGTCGAATCCGTCCCGATTCTGCCAGAGGTGGCGTATGTCCTCATATCCCCGATCCTGTCGACGGCCGCAGGGTTCACGACGATGTTTTCAAAGCTTAGATTCACTCGGAAGGCCCGCGAGATCACTCACTCCCCAACACCAGAGTTCTACGAGCTTACGCTGCACCCGTGTTGTTGCTGTTACGGCACACGCGACGGCTTTACGTCTGCGGCCAAGTTGCTGCGGTGGACGCAGGATCTACAATCGCAGCCTGGCTCTCGTGTTGTCACGGTGAGTGCAGATACAGGTCACTTCTGGCATGAAGCAGAGGGGGTTGTCCGGCTTCGACACGGTCTTGCCGAGTTCCTGGACTCCTTGGGACAGAGTGAACTTCCAGACCGAACTGAAGCAAGGGATGCCGTTGTGAGGCATCTGGAAACTCCAGAAGAGACAACCAGCCACCTTGCAGGAGGTTGAAGAGAGCAATACGAATGCAGACGGAGTGTGATTCAGTGTGATCTCGAAACGCTCAGTGGGACGTCCAAGAGGCATTGGAGAGAAGTCCCGAGTCTCCAATAAGGAATGACCTATTTAAGGCCTTGGATGCTGGGAACTTGTTTATTTGATTGGCCAAGGGCAGACGGCAACAATTGGCGAGACGCATGTGCAATTCGAGTGTCGTACGATTTCGAGAAGTTGCTTGGGAGCACATGCTCGTTTCCGTCTTTTGCTTAGGGTCGATGTGCGGATCGGTTGAAGCCGATCGTGCAGCAGAAGCCAGCCTCATGCCGTGCATTGAAAGGGCACAAGGGATAAAGGGCACCACACCGCTGGTTGGGCATGGACGCTTGACAGAAAGGGAGATGGTGGCGGTGAAGGCTAGAATCCAGGGCCGAGATCAAGGGTCGAGATGAGCATGCCTCCCTGCATGCCAGGTGCCAGCGCAGGGACTGCTGTGCTTGTCAGGAACCCGAAGCATCAAAGACAAAATCCGGGAATTTGCATGTGAAGGAGATCGTGCCCAGTGTCTTGCGACTGGGTCAATGCGGCGTCTGGGGCCCAGTTGTGGTTGTGCTTCTTATTCGACGAGACTGACACGACTTGACAAGGGGATACATCACGCGCTCAATTATGAAAAAAGAAAACAGGACACCCTCATTCACGAGTCCATGAAATGAATGCCAATCATCTGGTGAGACCGTGGGGCGTCCGCAGCTGAAGGATGAGTCCGTGACCTGTTTTTTCTCCAGGTTGTTGGACCTTTCCCCGGGAAGTTGGAGTGAATGATGATGAGTGCGGGAGACGTTGACGGAGATGGGTAATTGAATGTGTAATAATCGGTCGGTAGGTGGCAATAATAGGTAGACACTGAGTTGGTACCTCTTCCAGCTCTTCCTAGCTGCGCAGTGCGCACGAGGTTCCTGGATACGAAACATCTGCGGGTTTCCCAAGGTTTCCATTCCCGTCGACTGTTGACTGCGCTTTGTCGATGTCATAGTTCGCCCCACCATCACCAGCCACCATCTACTCTTGTCTGTCCCCTCTGCTTCCGTGTCCATCGTCCGTGAACCCGTGGATAACTCAATCAGCTCGATGTACGAGGTACCGAGAGGTACCTGACGGATCTTATTGATGCCACGAATCCGTTCTTTGTTTTTCTGCACCATCATGTCATTCGCTTTCTCCCAACTTTTTTGTGGGTGTCTGGCTTCCTTGCAATCACTCGGCTACCGACATTTCGGTCTTCTGCCGGCCTGAGTTGCGATTCGAGTCGTATCATCTGCCACTGTCTGGCATACGTTGGTTGGTTTGGTGATCTCTTACTCTTCCACGCTCTCCGCAGAATATCTTGTTTTGGAGATCTTCAACGGGACCAAGTCACACGCTTCAACTTCAGCCGCCCCCCCCCCATATGGAAGTGGCCAACACCATACTTGATGACACAGCCCTTGCTCTGATTCAACAGCAGGACCGACCATTCCGCCTTCCTGTCATCACCGTCGTTTGCTGTTAACCACTCACCTAGACTGCAGATTGTATTTCTATTGCCTCCCTCACACCACCGTCCTAAATTACGCCTCTTGATGGTCAAATGGCCACGACCTCACCGTCAACATGGCCATCCTCCTATCCGTCGTCCCAGTGCATACCCCGCTGTTCTGGTCATGTGTCGGCTTGTACGCCGACGCGGTCAAGCTGCTCTCCCCGAGCAAGAGACTGCAGAAACTGGCCGAAGAGATAGCCAGATACAGCAGGAGACCCCCGGAGACACACGAACAAGCTTTGCTCAGACGTATGCACGATGCGGAGACTTTGGCCGAGTACGAGAACTGCACTATTGACTTGGATAACCTACAAGGGCACGAGGCATGGAAGAAAGAGAAGGAGTCCATTGAGCCTGGGTACAATCCCGACGTGATCGAGAGCCAAGTCATCCGATTGAAGAACGCCGTGGTAGACCAGAACCTGAATGCCATGCAACATCTCCTCAGAACAGGGCTCAGTCGTGATTTGGGTGGCATGAATATGTCGCGACTCTATAAACACTCATGGTTCGGCACCAAGTTCCTGATAGACGACTACATCAACACCGTTTTAGAGGCCATCGAGACCTTCACGGAAACCAGCATTCACAGCGATATCCCTACAGCAGAAATCCGACACCACCAACAATCATTAGAAGACGCATTGAAGTTCTTCGGGCGTTCAGCACTGACTCTATCGGGCGGAGCACTTCTGGGCATGAAGCATATCGGCGTTGTCAAGACACTCTGGGAGGCAGAGTTGTTACCGGAGATCATTTCAGGAGCATCAGCAGGAAGCATCGTGGCCGGTATCGTGGGCAGCAGCAATGATGAGCGCATGGCGGAAGTTCTTGACCATTTCCCGTTTTCAGACCTGGCTGTCTTTGATCCTCCGGGCACTGGGAGGGTGGGGTGGCTCGCGCAAAGGATTCGTACTTTTCTGCGAACCGGCGCTTTCTTTGAAATGGACAACCTGAAGCGGGTCATGAAGTCGTGGCTGGGCGACATCACCTTTCGAGAAGCACGCTACAAGACCGGACGGATCCTCAACATCTGCGTATCCAGTGCAGGGAACGCCGAGCCACGATTATTGAACTTCGTGACTGCCCCTGACGTGTTCATCTGGTCTGCCGTTTGCGCATCTTGTGCTGTCCCTAATGTTTTCCCACCTGCCAACATCTATGAGAAAGACCCCATCACCAAGGAGGAAAAGCTGTGGATGCAAAATGCTCAGCAGACGTTTGTGGACGGGTCCCTGGACCACGATATTCCCATGAGGAAGTTGTCGGAGATGTTCAACGTCAATTTCTTCATTGTCTCACAAGTCAATCCGCATGTCAGGATTTTTTTGGATCAAGAGGAGGTGTTTCGCGGCAAACAACCCGCAGCACCCATGCCTGTTCGGAGTCCCCTTCAAGCAGCTAAGGAGCTGTTCAAGGAGGAAATCATACATCGCGCACAACAACTCTCAGACCTCGGTTTTCCTCAGGGATTGTACAGATGGGCTTCCCTTTTCAATCAACAGTACACTGGCGACATTAATGTCTTGCCAGAGATCAAACCAAGCGAGTACCTTAATATGATGATGAACCCTACGCCAGAGTTCATGGTGGAAGCGACGGTTGCAGGGGAACGAGCGACGTGGCCGCGCATGTGCCGCATCAAGAACTGTGTCGCTATCGAGCTGGCTCTGATCCAGGCCATTCACACTCTGCGGGACAGAGTTAATTTTGGACCCGAGGCTAGAGCGGCTCGCGAGCACAAACGATCCAGCAGCAAGGGCCGACCAGGTCGTGGTCGTTCAGCTCGCCCCTCGTTCTTGAGGAGGCGCAGTCTGAGCATCGAGTCCCCAATGACGAGCGACAACGCATTGACACTGCCGCTGCCGTTGAAAGTCCGCCGTAACGTGAGCCTGGGGAACATCTCAGTAAGACCGACCTTCTCCATTACGACGCCACGAACGACGCCGTACCTATCACCGCAGGTCGGCGTCGATCAGGATCTTTTAGGGGAAGGGTTGATCATGACTCGCACGTACTCCAACACACTTGACGGCTCCGGTACAGATGGTCATATTGTGGAAATGTCAAACATTAGCAGGCGAAGAGGGCCCCTGTAGAACAGACGTTGCACATGCGCATGGCGTCAATCAGCGATGCATTAGTTCATCTCGATACCCCTTTTTGGTTTGGACTGCGCGAGACCTGTAGCATTAGACAGAGAAAGCATAGCAAAGGAAATTCCACGAGTGAAACCCCAGATCTGAAGGCTGAATTAGAGGTGTGTAACAATTGTGCAGTAGGCATTGATGGGTGGTGGACATTGCTGGGAGTCTGCGGAGGTTTCTACCAGGGAAAGGCTCTTAAGAGTTGTTGGAAGGTGGAAGGTGGCATTGGCATGCGGCCAGTCGCGCGCCGCAGTCGAAAGAAATCCTGACCTCCCTCTTCCATACCCGCTGGCACTGCACACATCCTGCGCCAGCGACAAACGACGAGTCCACCCATGGACAAGTGATTAATTGATGGCCAAATCCACGCGCTGTTACACAGCTTCACGCCAGAAGCAATATTGGGGGCAGTCATGGACCTGAAGTCGATGCTAAACGACTCCTCGACACAGCGACACCAACACCACCATCAACCTCAACCGCACCCTCCGCCGCGACTTCACACCCAACAATCGTCCTATGAACACAGCCCCTCGTACGAGTCTCATCCTCCCCTCGAGCGCCCTCCATTGCCCTCGTCGTCCTCGTCGTATCAGCAGCCGCCACCGCCACTCCCGTCAAATGAATACCGCACCTCTGCAAACGGCTCCTATTTTGCTGTGCAGTCACCACAACAACAAAATTCGGCCTCCGCGTCAGGCTCGACGCCCGGCGCAACCGGGCAATCCTTCTATGCGCAGAGTCCAGGACCGCATGGACAGATACACACTCCGCGTGAAGGGATTCCACCTTCGCATCCGTATCAGTCTCCCTTTGTTCCTTCACCGTCTCCCTCTGCGCCTTACCCACCAACTCCAGGATCCGTCCACCACTACCAGAGCGCTACGCCTTCCTCTGCCACCACATATCATCACTCGAGCGCACACCCTTCCCTGAGCGCCCAGTCTCCTACGCCTAGAGAAGACTACATTTCCGCAAACGGTCTTGCACATGCGCAGCAGAGGCACGTTTCACCTCAGGCTCAGTTTCACCCACCTCCAGTAACACCCCTCGGTCCGCCGGTTGCCTATCCTCGACCATCACCTCATCCTCATCGCCCGACGTCCCATGGCCACGAAAGCGTGAGAAGATCATCTGTTGGCTCCGTTGGTTCAGTGCAGAGCAGGGAATATAATCAGCCGCCCTACCCGCAAGCGGAACATTCCAGGAGCGCCAGTGGGAGCGTACAAAGGACTTATTCTGGGGACTTGCGGGAACGCGAACGGAGCATCGAGAGCGTCAGCCCCAAGACGATTCCCAAGCCTCCTCCAAGTCGGCAGCAGAGTGTTGGGCGATACCAGGAGCCCATGTCCGATCCGCAGTCTAACGCGCAGCCTAATCGGGCCCCCAACATCAACTCCAACCCAAATGCTCAACTTCACACCACGCCAGATCGCAATATCGAAAACCAGAGTCATGAGACGACGCCAAAATCCTTTTCCGCATCCATTGAGCCCAAATCTGGAGCGTCGTATCCGGATACCCGCCCGAGCCCTGGACCCGGTGCTCCTAACCAATATAATTCAACACCCCAACTGACCAACTCATACCTACCCGCACAACAGAGTCCTTCAGCAAATGCTCAGCCTCAGCCGTCCTTGAAACGATCTGCAAGTTATTTGTCCGATGTTGCAGCGACGCCGTTGCCCCCTAAAAAGAGACCCCGGCGTGATGAGATCCCTATATGGGCGCAGAGCGCTCGTCGTAATTTGCCTTTGAGGTTCGGGGAGCCAATAAACTGGAGTCCATCACGACAAGCTGGCACACCCAAGACGCCTGGGTCGCCCAGGAATGATATGCCTATAAAGAAGGAATCTGTGGGGTCGCAGGCTGTCAATGGGCAAGTACAAAATCACACTGCGACACCACCAGGGGGACCTCGATGGGAGCCCTCGATCACTGGTGATGCACCATACGATGATCTTACCAGACACGTCTGTGATTGGATCTATTTCGTTATCGGCAACGCTGAACCCCCTGCTGGCGGGGCGGTGTTTGAGATCGAAGCCAAGGTCGGCATGATTTTCGACGAGCAGGCGAGCTATCGGTTGAATCTACCTGTGGAAACGGAGACTGTGTTCAACAAAGACAAATTTCGGAGCAAGACGAGCTTTAAGAGTTCGATGGATATGGTATGTATTGGAGATGCTGTTTCTCCTGCAATGTTCCGTGGCTAATGGTGCACCAAGGCTCAGCACAAAGCTATGAACAAGTTTCTGAACGACCTCGTCTGGGAGTCCTACCGCGCATCTCAGGCCTCCGGTGAACCACCAAGAGTTGATTATAGCCACCCGCATGAGTACGACGAATTCTACGAGCTGACAGAAGTGGGTCGGAGAAATCTGCCACCGTCCATGGTAACATGGCTTAATCCTCGACATACCCCTCGAGTGCGGAGAACGATTGACGAGAAAACGAACACGGTCAAGGCACAGATCATCAAGTCCCGGATTGCAGACCTGGAAGTCTACAATCCTCGGGCTGATTTCGACTATCGAATCTCGATCTCAATCGAAAGTCCGTGGGAGGGGGATCCGAATTGGCTGACCGAGATGACTGAAGGAGGCCGCGATAGAAAGAAGGACCGGATGAGCTATAGGCACTTGGCATACCAGATTGACTTGACCCAAGTGAGTTATCCCAACACGCCCGTGAAAGAGCACGAGTTGGAGGTCGAGATCAGCACGGAGCAGATTCGGATCGAGATTGCGAGTCTCAAAGCCAATCAACCCAACAAGTATGAAAAGCTCGTCAGAGGTTTCGTGGATAATGTCAGGATATTATGTCGGGAAGGGACACTGCAAAGACAGACCAAGTGAGGATGGGATGTGATTGGAATTGGTCAAGCTGGAAGTAAACTCCGGGAGGTTTTGGAGAGACATGAGAAATATGTTTCACTTTCTCCTTTCAATACCCTTGTAATACTATAGAACACAGTCCTAGTTGCTATGTTACGATGAAAGTGTTGACACTGGGGATTGAGACTGGAGGGAGACGAGGCTATGGTTATGACATCGCACGTGATCTTGACCTGACTAAGCAGCCATAACTCCAGGCTGCAGAAGGTGATGCAAACTACGAAGCCATCGAGCCATCGCCTGCAGACACGTCAATTGCATCTGCGCGAATCCTTTCTCTTTCGCTTTCCTCTCGCTCAACGTCCACCCCATCCCTCCTCTGATTTCTCTTTATCTCCTGCTCCTGTACACTAGACTTTCTTCTCCCTGACCATCTTCACTCCTTCGATTCCCGAACTCCTCCCTCCTAGTTGTGTTGCGCCTTTTCCCCCTTCCGTTGCACTGATCAACACTTCTCCGAGCATCACATCCTGCTCCGCCCGCGCTACGCAACAGCCCTTCAACAACCATGGTTGGGTTGGTGTCTGCTGCCGGTCTCGTCGGCTTCTTGTCAGAACCCGATCCGGAGCTCAGAAGCTTTGCTCTGAAGCAGCTTGACAGCCAGGTTGACTTGCTATGGACCGAGCTTGCCGATTCCGTGGGACAGATGTATGTGGCCCTCCACTGTTGTTCACCAGCTTGATAGCGATACTAATACTGCCGCAACAGTGAAGCGCTGTACGAAGATGATTCCTTTCCGGAGCGCGAGCTCGCCGCCATCGTCGCATCCAAAGTGTATTACCACCTTCAAGAATATAATGAGTCCATGGCCTTTGCCCTCGGTGCCGGAAAGTACTTCAGATTGGACGACCCTGGCGAATTTGAAGACACCATAATCTCCAAATGTGTAGATACATTCATTGCCCTGTCCGCCAGCCGAGATCCGACGCTGGCTGCCGCCAATAGTGCCAGCCAACCCCAACTTGACACAGCATTTAGTCAAGGAGGAGATGGCGCCGCCAGCATGTCTGCCAGCCTAACATCCCCCGTCACGCCGTTTTCGCAGTCCGTTCTCCCGTCAAAGTCCCTTCTATCCAGGCAGAACACCGTAACCTTCGATCCTACCCAGGCCGGCGTCGAGCTCGGCGAGGTTGGGTCGCCCGAGCGAATCATTCAAGAGCGCGGTCTTCAGAAAGCCCTTACTCGGGTCATAGAGTCTCTATTCGAGAAATGCTTTCGAGAAAAGAGATATCGTCAAGTCGTGGGAATTGCTTTGGAGGGACGCAATCTGGACATTCTACGTCGCGTGATCAAACGAGCGGCGGAAGATGAGCGAAAAGAAAACGGCGACGCCACAAAGAAGGGCGAAGAGCTGATGGAATATGTGTTGGATATCTGTATGAGCGTGGTACAAGAGCGAGGTCTGCGAAATGAGATCCTCAAGGTCATCTTGGAACTGCTCAACGAAATCCCCTCCCCTGACTACTTTGCCATCGCGAAATGTGTGGTTTATCTCGATCAGCATTCTATGGCTTCCAACATCCTGAGACAACTGATCGAAAAGGGGGACGCCCGCTCACTGGCTGTGGCATACCAGATCTCCTTTGATCTCTACGACAATAGCACACAAGAGTTCCTCCGAAAGGTTCGGGAAGAGCTTGCCGATATGTTACCGCAGGAAGATCCAAAGCCTGAAGACGGCGACAAGATGGAAACCGATACTCAGGCCAAGACGGAAGAGCAATTACACCAAGAACTGCAGAGTTCCGCAGGTGCCCCGGCGCCCTCTGAAAAACCCAAGCTGTCGAACCCTGAGCAGCGGGATGCAGTCGAGAAGATCAGAGATATCTTGGATGGCCTCACGTCAATACATCTGAACGTCGAGTTCTTGCACAAGTCGAATCGGGTTGATTTATCGATTCTGAACAAGGTCAAAGACAGTCTGGAAGCGCGCTATTCTATATATCACACCGCCGTCACTCTGTGCGCTGGGCTGATGCATGCCAAAACTGCAACCGATACCTTCTTCCGCAACAACTTGGAGTGGCTGGGCAAGGCTACCAATTGGTCGAAGTTTACTGCCACCGCAGTCTTTGGTGTCATCCACCAAGGCAATATCAAGCAAGCCCGTCGTTTGCTGAGCCCGTACCTTCCTAAGCCGAGTGGGGTCGCCACTTCTCACGATTCTCCATACAGCCAAGGTGGTTCGTTGTACGCTTATGGATTATTATGTGCCAATCACAAAGGAAAGGCTGTCAACTTTATCCGAGAGAAGTTCAAGGAAGCCACCGAGGAGGTCGTGCAGCATGGAGGTGCCCTTGGCCTCGGCGTTGCAGGAATGGCCTCGGGCGATGAGACGATATTCGAAGACCTGAGAAATGTGCTTTGGTCTGATTCTGCCATCAATGGCGAGGCTGTGGGTCTGGCAATGGGCCTCGTCATGCTCGGCTCGGGCAACACCAAAGTCTTGTCAGACATGATCCAACATGCCCACGACACTCAACACGAGAAAATCGTCCGAGGTCTTGCAGTCGGTATGGCATTGATCATGTACGGCCGACAAGAAGGCGCGGATGAGCTCATTCAAGGTCTTCTCAACGACACTGATCCTACCATGAGGTATGGTGGCATCTTGACGATTGCCATGGCGTACGTCGGCACTGGCAGCAACAAGGCCGTTCGAAAACTGCTCCATGTAGCCGTCAGTGATGTCAGCGATGACGTTCGCCGAATCGCCGTCCTCAGCTTGGGATTCATCCTGTTCCGAAAACATACCAGTGTTCCTCGAATGGTGGAGCTGCTCGCCGAGTCCTACAATCCACACGTCCGATATGGTGCTGCCATGGCACTGGGTATCTCTTGTGCGGGCACGGGTCTTGCTGAAGCTATCGACTTGCTCGAGCCCATGCTGAAGGATCCCACCGACTTTGTACGCCAGGGAGCCCTCATCGCCCTTGCCATGGTGTTGATACAGCAGAACGACGCACTGAATCCTAAGGTTGGCAGCATTCGCAAAGCGATGCTTAAGATTATTAGCGACCGGCACGAGGATGCAATGTGCAAATTTGGCTGCGCTATCGCCATGGGCATTCTTGACGCTGGTGGGCGAAATTGTACGATCAGCCTGCAAACCCAGACTGGCAACTTGAACATGGTGGGAATTGTTGGTGCTGTAGTATTCACACAATACTGGTACTGGTTCCCATTGACACATTTCTTCTCGTTGTCATTGACGCCGACTGCGGTGATTGGCGTGGACCAGAAGCTTGAAGCTCCGGTATTCAAATTTCACTGCAACACCAGACCTAGTCTCTTCGACTATCCCCCAGAGCAACAAGCAAAAACTGACGAAGCCCCCGAGAAAGTCAAGACGGCTGTACTGAGTACCACGGCGCAAGCAAAGAGACGAGCGGCAAGAAAGGAGCGACAGCAACGAAGAGATAGTATGGACGTCGATACCGTGACGCCTGTGACACCCAAGATTGAGAAAGGGGACAAGATGGATACTGACGAGGTCGGTGGGACTTCTGCAATCAAGGATGATACTGAAGGCAAGGAAAAGGAGAAGTCCAAGGAGGACGCGGAGAAAAAGGAGGGCGAGACTCATGGGGAGGGGAAGAAAAGAGCAGAGAAAGAGAAGATTGGCTATGATATCAGCAACATGTCCCGGGTGTTGCCTGCACAGCTGAAATATCTGACATTCCCGGATCAGCGATATCAGCCTGTCAAACGGCCCACAGGTGGTGTGATGGTTGTGCTCGATACCGAGCCGGAGAAGGAGAGGGAAATCATCCCCTTGTTGGTCAGCAAAACCGAGGCCCCCGCAAGGGCACCAACGGGAGGGCAATCCCTAGCCGAAGGAGCTCAGCTTCCCCAGACACCAGCTGGCCAGAGGACAGGACAGGATACAGCCGCCGGTGTGGGCGCTGGAGCAGCGGCAGCGGCAGGTGTTTTGACAGCCATCGACGAGGATGAAGAGGGAGTGGAAGACGCACCTCTGCCCAGGGAGTTTGATTATGAGACTGAAGGAGAGCAAGAAGGAGAGCAATAGGCGGCGACTCATCGTCACCAGAAGGGGTTATGCTGTAATTTCAACCCAGTCAGGACTTAGGCACCAGGTTGGAGCTTTTGTTTGTTCTCTCTGCACCTCGAAGACACATGGGGACAGAAGGGACAAAGTTTTTTTTTTCTCGTGTGTTGCTATCAAGGTCAGTAACTGCGGTGGCAGACAGACAGTGGGCAGCCTACAGATGGGACCAGACACAGCAGCAGCATCGCGAGAGGTAACATCTGCTTTTGTACTACAATCCAAAGACGAGACCCGACAGTCAGTGAGTCAAACAGTCGACTGGGGGAGGGTCTGTTTCTAGATAAAATAAACTGTCGTGTGCGTTGGGTCAAGGGTGCGATGTTCAAGACGTGTGTGCCGAAGTAGGCTTGATACATTTATCTATGTATGTAGACTCTACGTACGTAGGTCTGCTTTGTAGGTCTGTAGGTTTGTAGATCTGCAAGTATAAGCTCCGGTCGAGTACCTGTACGAGTGAGTATGATCGGGTCCTGCGTCTGTCCTGTCCTATCCTGTCCTGTTCTTAAAAAAGGAGAACATCACGACGTAGAAAAAAAGCCAGGGCAAGTTTTGAGGTCTGGAAGTTTTTGGATTTTTATACAGAGAGTATCTAGATGTACATACATAGCCGACATACAACATGTAAGTATGTTGAGGATGGGTGGCGGGATGGGGTTTGTTTGGCCGTGTGAGCAGAAGTCTTGAAAGAAAGAATATGAGACGCTGAGAACGAGGATGAGATGTTGAGAAACCAGGAGAGCCAGCGCCGTATGAGTACTGGGCGACCGTCTTTCCAGGTGAGACTCGATTGCGTTGATAGACATGGTTGCCTCCACCATGAATATCGTCGTGTTGAGGATGAAGGGTTCCTGTTGAAAATCCGAGTCGAAGAACACGTATTATCGTCGTCCGATCTCGGTTTTTCCTGGTTGGCTGCCATTGAGCCTCGCTCAAGCTCGGGCTGTCTTCCTCTCACAACCACGCCAGGCTCGCTGTTATTGCTCTGCCATTCCTGTGATGGTGCTCTCCCCTCTAAACACCCTTTTCTCCGCGCATCCTTCGTTAGGTTGAGCAGGATATCCCAAGCCGGCCGACCATGACGCTGGGCTACCCGAGTCTGGCGGAAGCATAGCTGCCTTTCCAATTCTTTGGGAAACGGGACCTCTGGATTGAACATATCCACGATGGCCGGACCCCAGGAGGATATTGTACTAACCTCCGGCACCCATCTCTTTCTGTCAGTCAACCACACCGATGTTCTCTTCGGCCGTGGTTATTATCGCACCCGGCAAATCAGCATCCCTCCAATCTTGCGTTCCACGCACTCCCTTGCCTCCATAATCCCAGCGTCCGTGCTGACGTACATGCACTCCCCTGGGCGCGTCATGCCCTTGACATATCCGCTCTTTTGCCCCAACACAAGTTTCCTTAAGCCTGCCACGTCCATCCATATCCGCCTCGTCGGCTTAGAAACAAGCTCCATCTTCTCGATCACTGGCTCCGAGTTCCAGTATTTTAGGCCCAGCCACAGACGACGTGAGGCAACGTTGTGCCGCGTGACGGGTTCAACAGGGTGTGATGGGTCGGACGAGGAAGGATGAGATAATAGATTGTGTGCCGGGGGTGGTGTTGGGCCTCCGCGTACAACGGTTGATATGAAGCCCGAGTTTTGTAGTGCGAGCATAAGTTTCAGGTGGAATTTTGTGTCCGGGATGGAAGTCAGACCTAAGCGAGCGCGCGAGGCATTCTGAAGATGGGAGCAGGTGTTTGCGAGGTGTACAAGGGACATTTCGAGAACGGTTTCGTGCTGCAACCTCTGAGCGAAAACGGGTGTGAGGAAGTACTGTAGGTAAGAAGAATTGAGGTCTGATCAGTCGAACTGGGGTGGACTTGCTGCCGGCGATCGTGCTACGCTGGTAGGGCTATCGTTTTCGCGAAATGGCAACAAGAGTGCTGGAAGGTCAAGGAGAGTATGGCACTCTTTGGTGGGTGATGCAAATGCGCTGAACGTCAAGGTCTGTAAAGGTCAGTTTTCCAGCAAAAAGCTGCCAATCCCCAAGGTTTGGGAAAACTACTTGGGATCCACCCCATTAGGGAAGGAAAGTGACGCCGCCCTATGATCACCCCAAGGCTCGATATGCAGCATGTCATGTTTTGATCATTGATCTGACTTGTTCCTCCCATGTATTCCACCAGGGGATGTAGAATACATCCTCGCCGTCGTTCTCCAGGAACGGCATGTTTACCATTTTCCACGGTCCGCAGTTCATTGCGCTGACCCAGGTTCAGCACTCCAACTTCAACCCCCTACTTCCTGGAGATCTGTTCAGACGGTAGAATCACGCCGATAGATGACAACCACACCCAGAACACACGTCTCAGATGGATTCTGGCTAGTGCCGCCGAAGAAAGGCAGCTTGCAAATTTGGCTCTGAAAAATGGACCACTGCCTCTATTACTTGCACAATAGGGGCTGCAGGACGGATGCTATGGTCCGAGCGCACCAAAGTGAAGAATTCAACTCTACCACAACAAATATGTAAGTTTGGTCGAGAAAAGACTTTTTGGTCCGATAATATACTTTCACATCTTTTGGTTCAGCACATACTTGTACGGATCGCTTCCCTTGCGGGTCTAGAACCATGGCACCGCCGCAAACAGCCAATGGGTCGTGGTTCGAACAATGGGCGCACTCAGTGTGGCAACACGGCTGCAGCTGCACACGACCGCACAGACGGAAGCGTCGCCTCTCTCTTCTGAGGGGAGAATTCTCGAGGTCGTTCAACTTGAGAGGGACACTCTTTTCTAACTATCGAGCTTGAAGGCAGACAAGGCGGGCTCTCCTCCGCCATCATACCGCTATTCAGAATTCTAACGCACAGCATGGGTAGCTTAACAAATCCCGATGGATCGCAATATCCAAGCAGCTGCCTCGATCCGGGAATCAAGTCGACGCGAAACAAACGCACTCCATTTCAGTCATATTTCGAAAAGTCGATATCTGGTCCGACTGACCCCTGTATAGGCAACGCCGACGCCACGATCCGTGCTACACACTTTGGCATTGAGCTTGAATTCGTTCTGGCTTTCAGAGAAGACCTACTGGAATCTATCATATCAGAATACAATTTGGACGCCGACATCATCAAAACCCTGGCGGATTACGAACATCGCTCTCTGATCGAACACGACCATATTGGCACGAATCCTTCCTACGAATGCCGATGGAGGCACCCGTCATGGGCACTACACGTTCCAGAGACGGACATAGTGTGCAACTCGAAACTCCACAAGGGCATGTTTTTCAACAGAGTACGCAATGGAAAGCAATGGGTATGACGATACATCGCGGAACCACTCCTCATTGCTCAGGACCGCCTTGACAAACAGGGGCTTCTTTCCAATGTTGTGGGATGGGTAGAACCTGACCCACGCAACCGAGACTCTCATGAGGCTTCGAAGATCACCCTGCCAAACCACAATTCCACGGACGAAAGAGCCTTACTTCGAACGAGTCTAATAGACTACACAGAATGGACTTTGACAAACGATCATACTGTTGTTGGAGCGCTTCGAAGTCAACTACGGGAACATCTGATTTCTCAAGGAGTCACCGAGGATGATGTTTCGAAATGGGATAGCTATGGAGTGGAGATGATCTCGCCGGTGTTTGAACTTGAGAGGAAAAGGGAAGCTTTCTCTCAAATCGAAAAATATCTTGGAGGTCTAATTTCGAAGGAGACTTCAATTCTTGAATCTGTCTGGGCTAGTGCTCATGTGCATATCGGATTCAATTTCTCGAGTGCGAAGGATATCCCCATCCTGTTGCTTCAGCATTTGGCATACATCCTTGTCCTACACGAAGATCTTTTGTCGAAGTGTCACCCTCGAAGTCGCTGCGGCATTCAACTTTTGGAGTCAGCCTCCGAAGATGTGGAAGATGAAGGCTCAATCGACGACGAAGTCTTTGATCCCGACGCCCCCTACGAACCACCACCCGAGCAATCAGAAGAAGAGTTAGAGGAGTGCAACGAACGAGTGGTTCTCGCTTTCGAGGCCAAGTACACCGGAGCCGATAATGTCAGCTCCAACGCTCGGTATCTACGGAAGCAATTATCAGAGAGGTCCATCCAATACTCCCCCGAATCGATCAGAGACGCCATCTTCAAACAAGACGGCAACATTTTTGACCTGGTGGCCCTCTTACAACCAAACGATGAACACGGCAATCCACACAGGGGATATATGTACAATTTTGCGAATCTTGTCAATCTAGCACGCAACAACACGACTTGGAAACAGATTAAGCCGACAGTGGAATTTCGCCAGCATGCTTGCACGATGAGCGCAGAAGTGTTGAATCGATGGGTGACGGTTTTGGAAAGAGTTGTACGTGTGGCGGAAAAGAATGCACAGAGGACAATGCCGTCTGGTCCCACCAATCCAACAGATGACGTGCAGAGCTCTTTCGCGAAGGGGGAATGCGAGAAATACCCTTCTCAGTGGCCTTATGAGAGCATGAGCGCATTCTGTGGGGAATTTTTAGGCATGAGCTTGGAGGACCAGCAGTACTGGCAACAGAGGTTTGAAAGATACAAGGATGACAGACCGGAGGAAGTTGGCGATGAATGAGAGGACAGATTGGACGATGACATGTGATTGGTGAACTTGTTGATGATCTAAGGGGGTGAAAGATGGACATATGTAATGAAAGAAAGCCCCGCTTGTTGGAAAGGTTATGGTTATAAGTGATTTGGTAGGAATTGGTGTGGTGGAGGTGACTTGGTAGGATATTTGTGACTTGGGCAGAGAAGAAATCTCTGACATGAATTGAACATTGACCACAGAACCACAGCCCAGATATCTGTGGTCGTTTAAAGGGGAGCACATAGTCTCCAGAGCCTTGCGGATCGCCAGCCTTGCCAGTGCAGCCTCGTCAGTGCAGCCTCACCATCTCAGCCTCGCCCGTTCAGCCTCGTCGGCCGCTTCCCGTCGGGTGGAGCGGCATGAAAAAAGTGCCTCGACTCGCACTTGCACGCAATTAGTTGCCGTCTTCGCGTCTTGCCTTCGTCATCTTCACTTTTTGTATAAGGCAGTTTCCTCACACTTTTGTTTTAGTCGACATTTTGCACGTTACTTGCTGACCATATCTTGTGCTGACTAGTTGTATTGCTCTGCGACTTAGTCGTGTATCTCTTAGCCTTTTGCACCACGTACAAGCTTCCAGATTGGCGAGTCTGTGCTCCACATGATAACCTCCGAAACCGACCCCAACGAATGCCCTCACCGCCGCTGCATCTTCCTGACGCCCGGGCCAGGCAAAATGTAGAGGGCAGCAATACCCACTTTGCAGATGTGGCGTTGTCACTCGACGGAGCCAATTCAAGCACAGAGTATTTTGAGAAATTCGATGGCAAGAATGACCTTCTGGAGCATGCTTCAGCCAGCCCCTCCACCAAACACCCAGCCAGACCGAGCCTGGTCCCAGGGATCTCTTCCACGGCTCGCCGACCTTCATTTATAGACGAAGAGGAAGACCCCATAGCGAGCGAGAATGCCGCTCATGGACAGCCAGACAGATCCGACAAAGATCGACCGGTGACATGGATGTCGTTGCCTAAGAAGGGACAATTGGCCGTTCTGACCTTTGCTCGACTCTCCGAGCCATTGACGGAACGGTCTCTTGCGGCATACTTGTTCTACCAGCTTCGATCGTTCGACCCAAATCTTCCAGATAGCACGATCGCAAGTCAAGGTGGTATGCTCACTGCTTCGTTTGCAGCCGCGCAGTTTGTGACAGCCGTCTGGTGGGGACGAGCGGCTGATACGCCTTGGATTGGTCGCAAACGAGTCTTGCTGGTAGGGTTGTTTGGTACTTGTGTCAGTTGTATTGGCGTGGGCTTCTCAAAGTCCTTTGCCCAGGCACTGTTCTTCCGAGCATGTGCTGGCTGTCTCAATGGAAATGTGGGCGTCATGAGAACCATGATCAGCGAGATTATCAAAGAGAAAAAGTACCTCTTCTGTCTTCACTCTCCCTCGAGAATTCCATGATCTAACTGAATCGGGCAGATACCAGTCGAGGGCATTCCTTCTTTTGCCCATGTGTTTCAATATTGGTAAGTGAGATGAACCAGCTCGATATTGGCTCCTGGCTAAATACCTCCCAGGTGTCGTTATCGGCCCGATCCTGGGTGGCTTCCTTGCAGACCCAATATCCTCGTTTCCTGCTGTCTTTGGACCAGATTCTTTCATTGGTGGCAAGGATGGAGTCGGCTGGATGACAGCCTTCCCCTACGCTCTCCCAAACGTGGTGAGCTCCATGTTCATCCTGGCCTCTGCTCTCCTCCTCGTGTTGGGTTTGGACGAAACCCATGTCGCGTTGAAAGACCGGCCGGATTATGGCCGAAAGCTAGGCAAGTATCTGGCCCGGGTCCTGTTCCGTCGTGGCAAGCAGGAATATGAATACTCTGAAATTGGCAATCAAGTCGAGCTGCAGGATATCGATGAAGACGATCTGTCGCCGCAAGACAGAGACCCCGAGTCCTCAAGGGCTCCAGGCGCAACGCCCACGGGCACCAAACCGGCTTCCTGGAAACCAAATCTATCATTCCGGCAAATCTTCACAAAGAATGTCGTCCTTACTCTGCTTGCCCACCACCTCCTGGCCATGCATGTGTCGGCTTTCAATGCGTTGGTCTTCCTGTTCCTCCCAGCACCCCGGTCAGACAACACCCACGCAAGATTGCCGTTTCTCTTCTCTGGTGGCCTCGGCCTCAGCTCTGACCGCGTCGGTCTTGCCACTGCCATCATTGGCATCATCGGGTTCCCTCTCCAGATCCTCCTCTACCCATCCCTCAACTCGAAACTGGGCACCTTGCCGAGCTACAGATGGTTTCTTCCCTTTTCCGTCCTCGCATATCTCATCATGCCATATCTGGCCCTTATCCCCAACAAAGCATTCTTGGTTTGGCCCGCGCTCACGGTGGTGTTGGCTTTCCAAGTCATAGCCCGCACCTTCGCTCTGCCTGGCTCGACAATTCTTATCAATAATTGTACACCGCACCCGAGCGTATTAGGCACAATTCATGGGTTTGCGCAGAGTGTCTCTTCTGGGGCAAGGACTCTGGGACCTACCCTCGGAGGATGGGGATTGGGGATGGGATTGGGCGGAAACTGTGTGGGCGCCGTTTGGTGGGTTATGGCGAGCATTGCCGTCCTGAACTGGTCGTTGCTTTGGGTCATTTCCGAGGGAGACGCAGGTGCAGCGGCCGCGGCGGCCATGGGCGGTTGAAGTTGGGTCCGATATCTATTCAATCATGTTTGATTTTGACAAGACGCGAGATGTATGTACGTGGCGAGTCGCAGGCGTCGATGGTTACGCCGCGGGACGGATTGAACGGGGACCGGGGCGTTTGTTCTAGGCGATGAGACAATGCTCCTGGAGAATTAGGCCGGGTGTCCATATCCTTGATGACGAAATGATAGATTCGGTAAGCAGTACAGCACGAAGGCGCATGATTGATACATTTGGATTGACAAAGCAGAACGGGAGCGAAGGCAGCCAAGTCTAGGGACAGACGAATTGGGAATGAACTGAACTGAATTAGTTATGCGAATAGGTTTTCATTACACCATCTCGCCCACTGCTGATGATGCATTGTTTTCTATTTTATTCAATTTTCGGTTCTTGACTTTCCAGTCCCTTCATTATTCGTCGGTGACTGCAGCAGCAGCAGCAGCGGTAGGAGCAGGGCCCCATCCCGTGGAATCAAGAAGGCCCCCGCCCCTGAAGCTCGAGGTTGGAGCGATTTGTGTTTTTCTCTTTCCAAGAAACGCACGACTCGAACGAAAAGCACAGGACTGAGATGACTGACTGAATGACCTAGATCGAATCCGAGCATGGCTCATCTTGCTCCTCCTCCTCCCCCTCCCTCTCTTATCTATCTCTCGATGATCCCCTGACCAACCGAAAGGAAAATTATCTGTACAAGCACTCCGCGTGTGTGGCAGACCTGGTGGGTGGGTGGGTGAGTGAGTGGGTCATAATGGACCACGCTTTGTGTGTGGGTCTGTGTATTCCATCATGGACGTACACATTTAATTCCGCTGAACAAGGCTCGATTGCTGGCCGCGGGGTGCGCCAGGGGGACGGAAATAGAAACGGAATAGGAATAGGATTAGGACATAATGTTGTCTCAGGGAGGATGACCCGTTGGGGGGTGGAGAGGGAGCGAAAGGTCGGAAAAGTCGGAAAAGCCGGAAAAAGCCATGGCCGGAACAACGCGACAAATGATTCTTCACCTGTGGAAATTGAACCAGGTGGAATCTAGGTAGTCAAAGTCGCTGGCCGAGATCCGTTTCGACCCGTCACCGCCGCCCTGGGCGTCTTTGCTGCTTCCACCCTCGACAGGAGGTTGGACGGCACCGCTCATCTCGGCTTCTCCTGCAGTTGCGGCGTCGAGGGCTGCTCGTTGAAGGCGCGGAGATTGGTCCGGGTAGTATTTCCCGCCTGGGTGAAGGGCCTCGAATTGCGATTGCGGCTGAGAATATTCCGCAGAATACTGGTCATCGTCAAACCCGTATGTCGTGTATGGCGACCGTTGGAGCACCTGGGGGTCGTGCGCCGTCACTTCCGGCGCAGCCTTCCACTGCGGTGCGCTGGCCGGGGGGTAGTCCCACGACCCGGCGTATCGGTGCTGGGCGTTCTGGTCAAGTTCCGAGTCTGCCCAGGCATCGCTCGTGTTCGTGGGGGCATAGACGGCGTCCATGTCTGGGAACTCAAAGTGCGACGACTGTTGGTTCGTAGCTTCTTGTGTCGGTCCTGGCGTCGATTTGGACGTTGATCTGCCCGTCTCTTGAAGTTCGTCGCCCTGTACCTCGACCTCTCGATCCCTGATTTTCCGCATCAGCTGCAGGAACTGACTGTTTTGGAATTTGTCGCTGTTGTCGTGTGATACGCTCGTAAGAAGCTGGCCTGCGGTGCGAGCCAATTCATCTGCGTCACGCGTGTCTGTTTCTGCCGTACGCTCTGTTTTCTCGCGATAAGCGATGGCGTCGCTGCCTATGCGCACAGTTTCTCCTCCGTCCGGTCGCTGCATCTCAGAGATCATGGCATTGAGGTCTGAAGAAAGTCCTGAGGAAGCACGTTGTTGGTCCATCTCTTGAGCATGGGCGAATGCGTCCGCAAACGCGGCTTCGAAATCCACGTCCGAGACTTGGACATGTCGTTCCATAGACATCATTGTAGACTGTTGCATCTGCGGTTCTTGCTGGAAACCGCCAGAGTACGATTGGAACATAGGCTGGGTATAATCCATCATCGGCTGTTGGAACTGGCCGCCGCCGCTCAACTGTGGACTATCGCGAACGGCTTGTTTGCCTTGTGCAACTGGAGTACCGGCTCCCGACCGCTGGCGCATAAACTCCTGTTGCCAGCCGCCGAGCGTTGTAGACCTGATTAGCGGCGCCTCAGTACGAAACTGTCCCGCTGGCACGGGCTGCTGGGATATCGAGAGCTGTTGAAAGTCGGCAGCCCACCCTGCCGCCGCAGGAGAAGCATGGCGCTGGGGGTGAAAGAGGTCTGGTTGCTGGAACTGGAATGGGTGCGGCGTGGAGGTCTCGAAGGCGTGAAACTCGGCGTCGAGTGATCCTGCTCGAGGGTCGGCAGTGCGGAAGCCCTACAGATATCACACGTCAATGGTGAACCGAGAAGAGATGTGGGGATTTCAACTCACCTGCCCTGGCGACTGTCTGTTACCGACAAGACGATCTTGCTGCAGCGTCCGATCTACCTGGGTGTGCTTTTGTAAGTTCTGGAGCGGGTTGGAGGGCCCGCACAGAGCGTCTGCCATGGTGGGCGAGTGGGGGGTTGAAAGTCAAGACCAGAGGTCACTGTGTTGGGGGGAAGGTCATGTCTAAATAAGATGGGATAAGAAGACAGGATAAAGATCGGGGATTGTTCGCTCTCGGCTGCAGACGAGGACAATCCCTCGAGCGCTTTGACGTAGGGTAAGTGGTGGTGGTGGTAGTAGTCACCCAGTAGTGGTAGTAGTGGTAGTAGTGGTTTGATGAGCAATTCAAAGTCGCCATCCAGGAATTTGGATGCCGAGGTTCGCCATGGGCGCCGAACCTGCGGAATTCGGAAGAAGGTTTAGCCGGGAATGGAACGGGCAGGTGCCCGACAAGGCTGCATCAAGGCTGCATCAGTGCTGCATCAGTATACGCTGGGGACAGTCTGACACAGTTGGATAGAACTCTCAAGGGAAGACACTCCTCGATATTGTGTACATATAGTTGGAAAAAATAAACAGTCACGCGCCCCCCAAAACCCTTCGATATCAAATCGAACAAGAGAACTTCTATCGATTCCTCCAGACTCAGTCCCTGTCTCGGTCGCACGCCCTCTGTCTCCGCATATGTTGGAGTAGACAGTTGCAGAGAGGCTGATCACTAGCAGTGCACCGTCTCCTAATAGTCTCGGCCAATTACAGCATCCACAACCATGCACCAGCGATGCCCATAGCAAGCCCCATGGTCAATTCTCTTGCACCAGCACGCACCTCATCTAGTCCTGCTGCCGAATTGGCTGCTGTACTAGCACTTGCACTAGCACTTGTACTCGCACCAGTGGAGGTCGGAGTCGAAGCGACCGTGCCCGTTTCAACTGATGTTGTAGCAGCACTCTCGGTGGCTGAACTGGTAGAGCTTGAGGATGTCGAGGTCGAACTAGTGTCATTCACAACACGGAACCAGTTTGCTGCAATTGGCTGTCCCAGACCGGCAGCAGCAGCGAAACCAGACATATTGAAAGGGTATCTTGCATTCGTGTCGACAGGTGGACTGAAGGAGATGTATGCCTGCGGCACGGTGAATCCCTCTGGCTGAGGATAGAGCAGCAATGTGTATCTGTGTGGTCCATCTCCTCCAGGTGGCGAGGGAGTAAAATACTCCGCACCGACCGCCGTTGTGGCATTCCGCGCCCCCGGCTGGATGGATAATTCATGGTTGATGCCAACAAGGTTGGGTTGGAAGTAGTGGAGTAACTGAACTCGCGGACCGTTTCCTGTATTGACATCCTCGTCGACCACGAAGAGTATATAGGTGGCTTCTTCCGTGGCGTTTGCCGGACCATATACCGTTGGCCCATCGAGAACGTCTGAATACGTTAATAAGTAGTACGATATCAGGTCTGACCAAAGTCCTTACCGTCCTTGGGTAGCAGAACGCCGGCTGGGGCAACGCTTGTCGAACTGCTGAGAAAGTCGACACGCAGATTGGTGTCGACTTGAACTTGAAAGTTCGGTGCAGATTGAGCACGAACGAATGCTGCCAGTGTAGGCACAACTAGCACTGAGATGTATTTCATCCTGGCGATCAAGCTGATGTTACTCGGGGGACTCAGATGTTGCAGAACTCGGAGAAAGGCGGGAGCTGAGGTTGTTGTACGAGATGATTCAGGTCGATATCTTCCACTTAAGTATTCTCCTCTTATGGGCCGTCGTTGTTGTCAAAGGAGGTACCCTCGAGCCTGGTTGGTGCTCTGCTCCAATCACTCCCCCTACCAGGCGCCTCCACTCGGACTGTCGAAATTCGTCCATCACTGCAAGTGTCCGCGGGAACGGCAATCATCTCTTTCAAGGTGCTTGAAACCGTTTGTGTTGCTGACGAAAAGGCCTGTGGGACAGGCGCTTTCCAATATGAGAGCATTGCCCCAACGCTCCACCGAGCTAGACAGGAGTACACTCTCAGTCGGGAAGCTAACCTCGACGCGATCACATTAGTAATTTGGCGGGTCATCTCAACAATCATTCGCTTGTTGCAGCCTCAGCTGTGTCAATTGGTGGGCCTAAAAGGGGGCTGAAATGCCATCACAAACCAGAGGATCATCGCATTCTCCCCCCCTGAGTATCCAGCATCCCAACGAGTCGAAATGCATGTGTTGTTCAATCGATATAACTCCCCGACGAGCTTCCCACAACTTCACACAGCGCACGAGAAGCTGTCGGACGAGGCCGTTATTCGGCTCATTTCAAGGGAACAATCTTGCGCTATCAAGTATCGCACAGTGTTTCGCTACTCACTTCGTTTGAGACCTTGAGACAGGACGAACGCAATACCGACCAACCCGTGTCTGGTGACCTTTCTGCCAAGAACAGCTTGGTCCACCTGAAAAGGCCTCAAAGGTCGTGCATTTGAGTAAACGGTTTTGTGAGTGAGGGGGCCCGAGCAGGTGGTCATCGGAAAGACAGGATTTCTCTCACAACCTTTGTAAATCTCGCCTTCCACTCCTTTTGACCGATGGCATATCTCTTTGCAACTGATTCTCAATGTGTTTGGACAGATCGGGAGTTTGAGAAAGGTGGCCGCCGCAATCGAAATGACGACCTGGTCCCTGGGCATAGATCATATGAAACAGGGAGGGATATCGTTGACGTCGGTTGATCCAATGCAGGAGAGGGTCAAGCGAAGGAGCAGTGTCGGACTATGTGCCAGGTGTTCTGCGTCATCCAGGCCCAGTTGCGAATACTCCAGCTCGTAGTTCCTCTTCTGTCCTCCTTCTCCAGGAGTCGGATACTCTCGTCCAGTCCACGTCACCCAGGCGTCCGAGCGCTCGACAACCGTCACAATCAACGTAGTCGCTCAGAGTACAGGAGGCATGACATGCGGGACAGATGTCGTGGACCTGCTTGTGCCAGCTGGCATTGTGAAAGTTCCAACCGGTCTTCTGCACCCAGAAGTTGCTGATTTCGCAGCCAATAACGGTATCCCAATATTCCTCACGGCGAGGTCTGTTAGTGAGGCAGTGGTTACATAGACGCAATTCAGCAGGCATCCAAGGCTTCAACTGGGTCATGAGCTCCGGGACATCAAAAACACTCCGGGGGAGAAACCCCGCATATTTTGGCGAGGTGGGCGAGAGGTATAACTGAACATCTCGTGCCACCATGGCCAGGCGTTTGCAGGATAGTGAAAGTGTGATCTGAGACGGTGCGTGGGCTAGAGCGTTGTATATCTCGAGAAGAATCTCATAGGGCATCATGAGGAGGACGGACTGGCCCTTGTACTGGGAGTTGACACTCTCCAGCATCTGCAGACGTCAGATCTCCCACCACAAAACACCATGCGGACACAACTATACCTCCTCGGGAATGATGAATCTGCTCGAGAGTTTTCGCTCAAAGTCGCGGCTCCTTGCTCTGCATTTAAGTGGCTTCCGAGGCACCGTGAATGTCTCCTCCATCTTCGACCCAGCACCGACAGGAAAGCCGGTCCATAGCGCCATAGGAATAGGCTGCTGAGGATGTAAAGGTGCTTGGAAGAAACAACACGCAAGTGTGGATGTTGTGAGGGCTTGTATGAACAATAGACCACTAGTGCACGCCTCGTTTGACTGTCGGTGTGACCTCAACGGACAATGTCGGTGAAGACTTTCAGGAGATAAGCGACGAGTGGAAGCAGATAAGCTATTACGCTATATCATTTAGGGGCTAGTTCAAGTGCTAGACCCGGCAGGCTCCGTTGATAAGTCTTGGCGTTGCTCCTCCTTTGCTCAAATCTGAACGACAACTTTCCCATTTGTTTTGCCTTGCCAGATCTCCTTCAGTCCATCAGCAGCCTCCGCCAAAGGCAGGACTTTGCCAATATGCGGCTTGATGCCAGAGGTGGTCACAAAATCCAGTAGGTTGACGAATTCCTCCCGTGTTCCCGTGTAGACCCCTACCAAGTTAATCTGGTTCACCATCAAATGCAACAAGTCGATCGAGATGTTGGGCGAGGCGCTGTCTGAATGTCTCCCACACGACACAATCGTCCCACCTGGCTTCACAGAGGCCAAAGAATGTGAAATTGTTGACGCTCCCGATGTGTCGAACGCGGCATCAACAAGATATGGCAGTTTCGCCCCAGGCTCGAAAGTACTCTCTGCACCAAGCGATCTGGCCAGTTCGCGTTTCGCCTTCGTCCGGCCTGTTGTCCATACACGGAAGCCGGCGGCAGAGCCCAGCTGAATGAGCGCTGTCGTCACCCCTGCATATTTTCAATATGTTAGTTACCATCTCGCATGATATAACCGAGGCAACTCCAGATTGTTCGGTTCGGTACTTACCACCAGATGACCCTTGCACCAGAATGGTTTGACCGGCTCTGATTTTTGCCTGGGTGAACAACATGCGATAAGCTGTCAACCAGGCAATGCCCATCACGCTTGCCGACTTCGCATCTAGTCCTTTGGGCCTAGGCACGGCGTTTCTTGTGGGAATCATAGCGTACTCGGCAAGGGTTCCTTGGACAACTTCGCCGAATACGTGTCTTTTTGGATCGAGTGTCTCATTCCCTTTCCAATCAGGATCACCCATGACTGGATAGACGGCAACCTCAGTTCCATCCTCGAGCAATCCGGCACCCTCGTTACCCAGAATCATTGGGTATCGGGTTTCATGCATCAGCATTCCTCGTAATGTGAAGATGTCGTGAAAGTTCAGACCCACTGCCTGCATCTTGACTCGGACCCATCCTTCCCTTGACTCTGGACGATGCCTTTGACCGATTCGGACCGATGACAATGGATCCTGTGGGCTGGCCACTGACGCGTAGACCGCCCGCATTGTTGGTTTATCAGGATCTACATCACCCATGTCGAGATGTATTATGTTGTCACCCTTCACTGTGGCGACAAGGAACAAATCGAATGGTTCGTGGATGCCGAACTCCTTGCCAAAATCGCCATCCATCATGATGTGGGTTTGTGTCCTGCCATCATTTCGAACCGTTTGGTCCAGCACTTTGACTCGTGCCTGGTGACCTATAATTCCATGTTCGCACAAGGCTATAATAGCATCTCCAGTGAAACTCTTTCCGTCGTCGATGACCTCAGCATCCGGTGCAAAAGCATTCAACATGAGTTCGAGGTCTGCGGTGTTGATCCCCTCAAGAAAACGATCGATGGGATTGCGAGGTGACGCCATTGTAAAAGGTGTTGAGTCAATGCAGCCATTTGGGACATTAGAGCTGGAGGAAATCAGGTCAGTATATATCGTGTGGACAAGGCATTACAGCAATGCCTGTTCCCATTGACGCTCTGACCATTTCAGGTATCGGGCAATGAGCTCCAGTCATAAGCCAATCGATCATCCAAGGATATCACAAGCTGGCTGACAGCACGTGACGGTGAGCCATTTCGTCCGCATAAGCCAGGACAAAGCCAGTGTTGGTGATGAGCGCGGTGCACTGGCCGTGATCGATAATGCGACATGGCGTCGTGCAGAGAGCGACCCTCGTCGCACAGCTGAATCCAGACACCCTTTCCCACAGTACTCGGCTGGCGTTGGGACATTCATCCAAAGCGACACGGAAAGTCGAACTTTTGCTGGAGATTGTCTCTTTCGAGCCATGAAAGAAGCTCATGGTAAGTTCGATCATCATATGTCCCGCTGTCGCCTATCAAGCATGCCGTTTGCCTCCTCACAGATCATGTCGCTTTACCGCTCGGTTGGATGAGGGACAACTAGTGAGTACTAGTGAGTCCTGGTGGTCGCTGCTGACATGGAAAAGTTGGCAGATTTTCTTCTTGACCCAAGTATATCGGAACCTTGATAGATTATCAATTGGTAAGACCTGCGCCGCCTACTCTGAAGAGATCAGGGCCACGACAAAGGGACATCTGATTTGAATCTTTCAGCACGCACAACGACCTCACCACTTCTAGCATCGATCATATCTCACCACAGGCCGTCCCAGGGATGGGCCGGTCTTTCAGTTGGACCAACAGTGCTATCCGCTCCTGGAGGTCTGCGACTTCCGGGAGACCTTTCCAGGGGAGCAGCCATTCGTGGAAGAAATTCTGGCGTCAGATGCCGTGTCTCAAGTCCTGGACCTCCTTGAGTCAAAGAGAGATCCTTTGGCTGGACTCTTCCCGCCAGACGAGACTCCAGGTGATGATCTGGTAAAATATCCATTCCACTTCTCCAGTCACGTCCTGTTTTGGCACACGCTTTCTCGGCTTGCGAAAGTGATTACCCAGGTGACGGGCGCTCCGTTGGGGCAGCAACTCGCATGACTTGCCGAAGATGTGCGTGACGCGACGTTGAAGCACTTTCTCGCCTCTGATCCATTGCAAGACTCGCCGTCCTTCTCGTATCTGGTGGACGGATTTCGTCACCGCACGTTTGTACCATGATGCCAATGACCTGCCGACGCTTTTTGCCCCCTTATGGGGTTTCACCAGGACCAGCAATGAGAAGCAAGCATGGCACAACACCATGGAATTCGCATTCACGCCGGCGAATGATGGAGGGTACTATGGGGACGGAGCTTTTGGGGGACTAGGGAGCGTTCACACACCAGGGCCGTGGACACTGGGATATTTCCAGCAGTGGAAGTATGCTCAGATGACGGGCAATATTCAGCAAGAATCTGCCGCATGGGGAAAAAAATCCGAGGGTCCATGTTGTGGGATGGGACGTTTTCCGGGGCAGTAGACAGTCACTCGGGGGAGTGTACGAGCAAGGCATGGTTATGTTGGCCAGGATCGATGATTGGGAGCGGCTTACTCCAACCGGGAATCATAGAGAGGTACCTGTAATGAGTCTCATGACTGAGGAAGACTGAGGAAAGCTGAGGGAGCAATACGGGGCACACATGGGAATAGGTGGCCTGGTGGCCGACGCATTGCATACCGGGTAATGCCCGAGTCGAGTTGGCTGACACATTCACTGAAGGCTGTAGAATGGGGTAGGGTAGTCATGTCTGCCTCGGCGGAATGAAAGAGATGTAATGTAAGACGGGAGGGGGTTTCCTTGATTCTTCCCTCTTATATGTTCTGGGGTTGATTGATAAGGATAGGGGTGCCGTCATGTCTAACAATGGTCACCTTGGAGTCATCGGTGAATCGCTCCTCATCGCCATTTCTAGTCAGACTGTGGTTGACATCGGCTCGCTACCTACTGCTCCATAGTGTTTCTTTCTCCGAGTACCCGGTACGTATACATATGCGAGGTACATGAAAATCTATACCTTCATCGGTAGATCGAAGAATCAACGAAACAGCATACGGGCATCGGACATTGACGTCTCCGCAAACTCAACCACTTGTCATTTTTTTCACATAGATGATCTTGATTCTTTGACATCAAACATATACCAATTCCTATTCGTATCTACTGTTGTTAGTTTGCAGTATATGCCACAAGCCACTCTTTGTACCTCAATAATCTCTGGTGCTAGGAGAGAATAAGGTTATTCTCCAACCCTCTTAATTACAGTCAGACAGTCCACATGCCCTGCACGCTATTATGTACTCTGGTCCTGTATCGCAAACTTTCCACCAAGGCCTCGGTATGTCCGGGCTCGGCGGCGAGCGGGAGTGTATATCAACATTAGGTAGTCAGACTCTCAGCTGTCCATTTGCCACGTTCGCTCGTTCTCGTGGGCGAGGGACGAGTATCGAAAGTCGTTGCGAGTTGAGATTAATTAACTCTCAACGCTTGTCGTTGTTACTTGTGTCTACGGAAGTAGGTAGCTAGGTTTGGGCACGACTTGCCGTCACTCCTACACGAACAACCGAGCACGACCCCCCCCCCCCCCCCCCCCAAAAAACATGTCGGCCAAAGAAATCCCAAAGACAATGCTGGCGTGGCAGAAGCATTTCGGCAGCACCGAGCCGGTGTGTTGTCGCCCGTTCTTTTCTTCTTCGTCTTTGCCCCTGACGTTGTCTATTCATGTTTATGTCTTGAGTCTGGAGGACATATCCCGAGTTTTTTTTGGTTCAAGTCTGCTCCAGTTGTCATACCCCTGCACATACACAGTACTGACAAGATAGAGAGACGAAATAGATCCGTGTCGAGGTGCCTGTGCCTGCGCCGGCTGAGGATGGCCTACTGGTCAAGATCCATGCTGCGGGAGGTGAGAATGGGTCCGACTGTTGTTTTCATCAAGATCTCTATCAATATCGACGGATGATATACGAGGGGGCTTTGAGACATAGAGTGGATGCGATAGCCGGGCTGACGCATGTGCTTCCACAGTCTGCCACAGCGACTTCGCATTGTTGAACATGGCCACCAAGCCCGCTCATTATCTTGACAAGTATACATTGGTAAGGGTGCAAAATATGCCTCCTCCCCAATTCCTGCTGCACCAACATCATAGCGAAACCTTCTGCTGCATATTCCCCGTCTTACCCCCCCCCTCCCCCCCTCCCCC